>NC_054491.1:35342400-35637400 GCF_017639515.1 Carcharodon carcharias | reverse complement strand
TGAGGCCCGATGCACAGTCATGCTGAGAACCCCTCCCCCACATAAGACCATCGAGTGCCCCCCCAACTGTATGACCTGTTCCCCATCCGCAGGCTGCAGATGCCTTCCCTGACTGTGACTGCGCCAAGTGTGACCCAGTAACAAGCGACCAACTCCCACAGGACCAAAGTGTGTGAGGGACTGATCACACCCTGCACGCAGCATGTTGTGCACGACTACACGGGATGGACAGCCCTGCCCCTCCCCGGACATGCATGCCAAGCACAGCCTTGTAACAGGTTGTACAAAGGCCCAGGACTGTCTCTGCCTTCTGACCCTGACTAATTGCCCAGTCATGTGTGTCTCTCGCTGCCCTCCCCTTCCCCCTACACTCCATTCAAGCACCGCACGCCCCCCCCCCCCCACCACCCCACACCAGTCAAGCATGTGCCTTCCAGCCCCTCGCCCCTGCCTTGTGCTAACACCCCTCACCTCCCAGTCCAACCTTAGCCTTCCAGCCACTCCCTTTGCCACTGGGCTTGCCTGAACAGCCACCAACTCAGCCACCACTGAAAGGTAAGTGAGTGCTGCGCACACAATCCTTAAGGTGGCAAGTGAAGTGCAGTCACCAGGGGCAAGTCTGTTGCTTCTGGTCATGATTCACCCCAGTCTAATTCGCCACTGGAATGGCCAGTTGATTTAGGGGTTGTGCGGGGGGGGAGTGTGTGTGTGTTGGGGGGTGCGGTCATTATTCCAATAGGTTGGATTTTTAATGAAGATTCATGATATTCAAATGTATGCAAATACAGTTACCTGACCCACTGTGAAACTCAGGAACGGAAAATTGCAAAACCATTTTTACACCGGTGGGAAACAGACTTTTAGCTGCACTCTGCATTTTCCCATTCCCGGCACGCTGCTCACCAACGGCAGGACAGGAAAATCCCATTCTTAGCCCCTGAGCGTTGGTAAAACAAGCCTGCCAGCCATTTTACCACAGAAAGCACCTTCCTGCGCTGAACGTGCCCTTACTTTCCAGCATAGGTCACCATATTGCGATCAACAACCGGTATTCCAGATGGTCCTCCTCAAAACTAAAAGCAGTTTATACAGTGGGCAATAAAGTAATGACACAAAATCACCTCCAGCTGCAGCACGTTATTTCTCTGTCGGGTCTTTTGAACCTCAGATGAAAGAGCTGGGAATATGTAGTTATTGTCACCACACACACAATTAATAACAGTCTAAAATGATCAGCATTGGAACAATTCAGTCTACATAAGAGAGTGAGTAATTCAGATCCAGCTCAAAATGAGAGGGTGGGGAGACATTGTACTGATCAGGCAGAAGGTCTTGAGTGTGATGTGTTACGGATCTTTACCTCTCCTCTCCCAACAATGCTTTAACCACACTAACATTGGCCGTATGTTGAAGCCCTGCACTTCCTTGTCTGTTTGGTAGGTGTCACGAGACACTGACACCAGACTTCATTCACTGCCAAGAAAAAGGGGTAAAGAAATGAGACAGGAAATTAGTGATGGAGTGTGGAGAACATCAAGTGCTTCGTACATCCAGATTGAGGCAAGCAGTCAGTTTAGGTAGGTGGTTGCATGAGTCACATTGAGGACACGCCCATGTAAAATTCTACTTAAAGCTTGATGCTCACTGGACTTTTCATTTGACTTTTCTCTACAAGAGGTGCAACGGCTTGCTTCACTGTAAGTATTATTTTTAAATGTCGTTTACAGTTGTGTGGTTAGCTCAATGGTACATATGATTAAAACACTGAAATTGGTAACATGTAACAACAGACGCCCAATTTGAAGGGAAATTGTCCCTGGTAGACCAGCCCTACAGTTGCTATGTAGAATGTGTTAGGTGAGAATTCAACTATTATTGGTTTGCCAGTATTTACTCAACTGTCTGTCCAACAAAACAGTTGCAAATTGCTCTCAATCTTTGCAGTTTATTCTGTAATGCAGGATGTTGTCTCTCTACTAAGACAGGTTGCAAGATTTCAAGATAAGTTGAACATTAACTGCTATCTTGCTGGCCCGAAGGATTTTCCAAGAGTTGTGTTGCTTGTTTGGAGTTGTTTGGTATGGTGCCTGATTAGGATTTGGTAAAGTGTAGTGTGAAGCTTCATGGCGGGCTGTACGTTATTCTCACGCACATTATGATCAAGAGGCTGAAACTCTGTCTCCTCATACAAAGTGTTACCAGTCTCAGTGGCCTCACGCCATCTGCAGTCAAAAAGATTGTGCAGTTGCATTATCACTTATAATCTTGTTCACGTCTTTGAGCTTATTTCTCTTCCCTTTCGTAAAGTATAAAAAGCAAGTTAGCCACAAAAATTCCAATATTTGACTGGTATGGGGAAAGCTGGTTAATGAAGAAACTAGAGGGCTCCTCCATAACTGATGGAACATAACTGTGCAGAAACATCTGTGCTTGGAGGGACTTCTTAGCTTTTGGAATGTTAATGCACTCCAGCATAGGGCAAGAGTTCTTCGACTTGATTTATTGTATCTAATTACAGCATGACTCAGCGATTTAATAACTCAATGATGACTAGAGTGTTGCAGGTGCTATGTAAATGTTATTGCATTTTCCCTTGAAGAAAAATAAACTCTCAGTTTCCTGGGAGAAGGTGTCTGTTAGCTTTCTCCTGCTTCCCAACCACACCTCATGTCAGCAGCACTGTGCCTTTGAGCATAGCCACTCTCCCCTTTTAAAAAAATACTCTGGAAAGAAAAGTGTGTGCTTCTGCTGCAGCATTGGCAGGAAATGCTTGAAGGTTAATGAGTGTCTGACAAGAAAGGGGAAGAGCTTAAACTGGCGGGGGGTTGGGGGGGTGCAGATTTTAAAACATTTACAGGCACCAGGTGGCAGCAGGTGCTTGGGAACACCACCATATACAAGCTCCCCTCCAAGCTGAACCTGACTTAGAACGGCTGCCATTCTTCCACTGTCGCTGGGTCAAAATCCTGGAACTCCCTCCCTAACAGCACTGTGGGGGTACCTACACCACAGGGACTGCAGTGGTTCAAGAAGGCAGCTCACCACCACCTTCTCAAGGGCAATTAGGGATGGGCAATAAATGCTGGCCTAGGCAGTGACACTCACTTCCCATAAACAAATAAAAAAAAACAAATGTGAGTAGAAAAACAAATTAAGAGAAGTGACTACAGTGCTGTAGCGCCATTTACAATCTGTCTTCCTTTACGGGTAGTCCTTCTGAAAGGATGGTATTGGCGAATTTAAACTGCAATGTTGCTCTATGGTTGTCCCTAACAGATGTTCTATGTATGAGCGCCTGGCTTAAAATAGCTGCTGCACTCAATGTAAACAAATTTACGGCATCAAGCCTGAATACGCGATGCAGTCAAAAGATTTGAAGAACTCAATCCCTGACTCTCCTTTCACTTTCCCTCCTTGTGCTCTCTCTCTGTTTTTTTTTAAATCCTCATCTCTTTCTGCAGTGCTAATTCTTTTTATTATCTCTGTCACTGTCTCTGCTTCTTGGGGCTGACTATTCAAGTTGGAGATGGGAAACAGGAGCTGGGTTTTTGTTTCAGGCCAGAAACCCGTCTCCAGTGGGAAACTGATTAATGTTTAGATTTTCGTGGGGTTTGAGCCCTTAACTAATATGGAAATAGGTTTCGTGCCCACTTACAGCCAGTGCGGGAGCAGGAATGGAGCTGGGTGGAATACTTAAAGGAGAGCACGAGTTTCAGTTTAAACCCTTATTAAGTGCCCAGTTCCACTGTTCTCCAATGACCCTCTCTGGGGTCAGGCTGATATCCTGATCAACCATGACTGCCTCACAACTCCATAGCTGCCTGCTCAAATTGGTTCAGAAATTGACACCTGTGCACCCCTTTAAATACTCTACTACCCCCTTCAACAAGTTCTACGTGAGCTAATTAATGAGGTTAATTGGCGTCAATGGGGGAGAGAGTGTGATTCTTGTTCCACTGTCCCTCCACCCTGTTGATTGTTGCTGATACTGGGACAGGCATTTGAAATTATTGACATGCCGCCAGAATTGGTTTTAATGGGGTGGGGTGAGGGGGTGGGGGGGGGGGGGTGTTGGGGCATGTCTATTCCTGCCTCTGGGGGCTCAAAGATACAGCCCTTGGTCTCTCTCTCTCTCTCTCTGTGTCTCTCCATCACTCCTTTGTTCTTTTCCTCTCATTTCTCTCTCTTTACTTCTCGCTGCTTGAATACCTTTGTTCGGAACCAAAGAATTTCGATGTGAGAAAAGACCACGGTCCATCTCATTCAACTTTTGCCACCCTATTACAGACCCCAACACGAGGCAAGGTACACTCCATTAATGGAGAGCTTTAAAACCACTGGTCAAACTTCCTCTCAAGCATATAACACTGACCACATGTAATGTAATATTGCGTTCTATCCCAACATATTATCAACCTGTTTTATCACCTTCAACGACACTGACAGGGACCACAAGAAGTACGGGCCTGATGATTTTTAGTCAGTGGGGTTTATAGTGTGCAGGAGATAATAAAACCAATATTTACATAACTGGTGAATTCCCGTAAATAAACACCCACTGTTGAAATCTGGTTTATATGTTTAAAATTCATCATTAGATTATTTATTTAGAGCCTTTCACAAGGTCCCCAAGGATTTCTTGAAGTGTAGTCATTCTTGTAATGTAGGAAATGCAGCAGTTAATTTGTTTGCCACATGTTCTCACAAAGATAAATGATTTTTGGTTTAGAGATAAATATTGACCAGCACCCTGGGGAAAGTTCTGCTGCATGTATTCAAGAAGTGCCACAGGACTTTTTTTGCATCCATATGAGAGGGCAGTTGGAGCCTCATTTTAATATTTCATCCAAAAGCCAGTACCTCTGACAGGGCAACACTCCCTCAATACTTCTCTGAAGTGTTAACCTGCATGATGTCCTTAAGTCTCCTGCAGAGGCTGAGTGCGAACAAAGAGCCAAGGTTGATGTGTGCGGAATGATTGGCTAAATCACAAATTCTAATTGCTCCTTAAATGATTCCCATTTGCTGCTCCTGATAAGTAGATTAAATCAGATCAGTCAGTTTGATGCGTCTGCCAAAACCTGACACTCATTTCCAGTTATTTTTTAACAACCTTGAAATTGTTTTTGTAATCTGACGCTAAACATGGATTACACTATAATTAGAATAAATGAAACATCTCCTCAGAAATGACAGCATGTTAAACAGTCTCAACCTTTGACTCTTTAATGAATACATTTATAGTGGTTTATGGTTTCAGGCAGTACGAACGCACAGCAGAGCTTTTAGGGAGCCAAAGGTAGGCTAACTCATTAGGATGATAGAAAACCAAATTTGAGACAAGTGACATACCTAAGCCTTTGGTCACAGCTACTGAGTTCCACATTTTACACAGAACTACAAAGAATATATAGCAGAAACAGAGCTGTTGGCCCAACTAGTCAGTGCTGGTGTTTATGCTCTACACCAGCAACCTCCCACCCCTCTTTACCTGAAATTGTGGTAGTGCGTTCTCAGAGTACGTTCTCAGCACTCTCTGAGTCAAAAGGTTTCTCATAATTCTATACTGTATTTATTCATGTGTATCATACATTTATGGTTTCTATTTTTAGACCCTTCACCTCACCTGAGAGGAAACACCTTCTCTTATAGCTACCCTATATTTTTTAATCTTTCATGGATTGTGAGCACTGATGGTTAGGTCAGTATTTTTATTGCCCATCCCTAATTGCCCTTGAGAAAGTGGTGGTGAGCTGCCTTCTTGAACCGCTGCTGTCCATGTGGTGCAGGTGCACCCACAGTGCTGTTAGGGAGGGAGTTCCAGGATTTTGACCCAGCAACAGTGAAGGAATGGTGAAATATTTCTAAATCAGGATGATGTGCCTTGGTGGGGAACTTGCAGGTGGTGGTGTTCCCATACATCTGGTGCTTTTGTCCTTTTAGGCAGTAGAGGTTGTGCGTTTGGAAGGTGCTGTCTAGGGAGCCTTGGTGAGTTGCTGCAATGCATCTTGCAGATGATACACACTGCTGCTACTGTGCATCAGTGGTGGAGGGAGTGAATGTTGAATGTAGTGGATGGGGTACCAGCCAATTGGGCTGCTTTGTTGTGGATGGTATCGAGCTCCTAGAGTGTTATGGGAGCTGCACTCATTCCAACACACTTGTGCCTTGCAGATGGTGGACAGGCTTTGGGGAGTCAGGAGGTGAGTTACTCTTTGCAGAATTCCCAACCTCTGACCTGTTCTTGCAGCCACAATATTTATATGGCTAATTCGGTTCAGTTTCTGATCAATGATAACCCCAGGATGTTGATCGTGGGAGAATCAGCGCTGGTAATGCCACTGAATGCCCACAAAACTTTAAAGATTGTCGTCCCTCAGCCTTTCTTGTATCAATGGTCATATTTAACAATACGGTACTAATTTTAATAAGCAACTCAGTGAATGAATATTGATGCTAACATCCATGACAAAGCTAACTTTGCTACAAAATTATGCCTAGAGAAAGGGCATATGGTTCTAACCTGTAATCAGTAAATACTTGTGTAAGTGAAGCATTTGTCCACTTGGAGACTTGATTACAAAAGCAAAATACTGAGGATGCTGGAAATCTGAAATAAAAGCTGGAAATACTCAACAGGCCAGGCAGCATCTGTGGAGAGAAACAGAAGGTTTCAGGTCGATGACCTTTCATCAGAACCGGGTACATTATGGCCTGGGATCTCGGTGTCACAGCATGCCCAAGGTCACCGCTTTTACGTTTTAATACAATGATTTACATAATCAACAGCACATAAACAGACCCTTTGTCCCAACTACTCAATGCTAGTGTTGATGATCCACCCAGGTCTCCGCCCACACATTGCATCTCACCCTATCAGAAGAACATCTACTCCTTTCTTTCTCACTGACCTTAACCTTAAATGCATCGACGCTGTTCGCCTCTACCACTCTTTGAGGGGTTAAGTTCCGCATTCTAACCGGTCCCTAAGTTTAAAGAAAAAAGGGCCACTGTCCATTGTGGTGCAGATGATTTCGGGATACCAGGAATGAGAAAGTGGTCTCAGGCTGTGATCATTAGGTTTACACTTCGGGCAGAGTTTCCCATTCTGGAGGCTGATTGCGTTCTGCGTGCCGGAAGGTCGGAGTGATTCCCACCGGATGGCAGGGCGTGTAGCCGTGCGAGATTGTCTGCTTTTCAGCTCATTATTTATGCGCGACCGAGCAACTCGTTGAACCTGGTGGTGGGGGCAGGAGGGCTGAGATTCACCCACCTCCACCATTAACTCATGGGGCTGAAGGTCCAGCTGCCATATTTAAACGACATCCATACACACACACACGCACACACATACATTCAATCTCTGCAGCCCAGAGCCCAAGTCCAATGACGAGCCTCTGGAATCGGCCCTCAGGGAAATTTTGCAGCTCCAAACACGGGCAGGGGGCAACAGGCAGGGCTGTCAGAGGCCTTCAGCAGATTCGAACGAAGGGTGGAGGAGTCTGTCCCTGTTCTGTCTGATGTCGTGGCAGCGACATGCCAGTGCATCGAGGTCACCGTTGGAAAGGTGGCATTCGCCATGGAGCCACTGGTCCACCAGATGTGTGGTCAGACCCACACACCTGCATTGTAGCCTTGAGTGAGATCCATCAGTGCCTAGTTGAGAGGGGGATGGGGCACCTTGACCTCCCTCAGGAGTCCCTTCTCCTCAAGGAGTCAGGGAGGAGCACTCGGTCACCCAAAGGGAGGACCATCAGCTGCACGCCCCGGAGCAATCCAGGGGTGTCCTGCCACTCCAAGTCTCCTCTGCCTGTGACCCCCATCAACTCCAGCTGGTCCGGCCAAGAAGGGTGTCCCTGCCCCTGAGCAGGAGACCCTTATCAGGCCAGGGCCCTCTAGGCCTGGTTCAGTGTCTGGTCAATGGTAACCCCCAGGATGCTGATAGAGGGAGAATCATTGAGAGGCCTCCAGAGGACACATGCCAAGGTCATCTCAGACAACAGGGCATGGCAGTCAGCAGGCTGCCTCCACCTCTGCTGCAGATGTTGGGGATGCACCTAGACATGGTGGCAGGGTTAGAAAAGTTAAGAACCACAAAGTGTGGCACAGATGTTCATTCATTGTATATGCTTTGCACATCTGTAAGTATATTTTGCTTTTCTGCCTCAAAGCCCCAGCTAGTCAATCGCTCTTCCCTGTGATGCAATGTTCTGAGGTCATCCAAGTGTAATGGATCCCCCCCACCACCACAGCATCCCCCCCAGCCTCCTCAAGTATCCCCCATCGTGTCCCTCAGCTCCATGGTGTCTCACTCAACCTCAGCTCAGTCAGCCACTTTTATGTCCACAGAAGTTACCTGAACAAAGCCAGTTGCTCTATGAACATGGTGGTTGGAGAATGCACATGTAAGACTTGCATCAGAGTGGCCTCTGTGGCTATGTGGCCTCATACAATGTGGCCTCATGAGTGTAGATCTTGGAAAGTTTTTGATGATTCTGATGCTGCTTCACTGAACCCTGTTCTCTGTGGATGTTGTAGGTTTTAAACCCGACCCACCTTGGAGTCATTCCAACCAAGCGAACTTTTCAATGGCCTCCCTGTAATGACTATCAGGTTTAGGTGTGGCTTATGGTGTAAGTAATCATCGGCCTTTCATACCGGCCTGCAGCGTTAACTCATGACCATGTTTACATGGCTAAACATTACCCCTATAATAGTTCTCATTCTACCCCTGCATGATGCAGAGCAATGGATCTAATTAGCACTTGGTGACTCTTGAAATGACTGATCCAAGGGCATGACTATGGGATGGTTTTGGTGTGTGCTGGCCTCATGAAGCCTGGCCTATTACATGTAAGGATGCACCTAAAGGTCTGGCTACTGTGATTTGACAGAATCCCTGTGCTAGCTCTCATAATGGCAATTGACATGGTTATCTGATCGTGACAAGGCCATCAGTTTCTTAGGCTTACTCGTACATCTCCCAATCTGCTTGAATAAAAATGTGAAGGCCTGTAATGGAATGAGAGTGAAGCATTGCCCCAGGGCTGTCGAACACTTATCCCCCCAACCTCCACCGTCTTCCCTTAAACTGCCCCCACCCCAGTCATGCGTCTCTGTCCACCCCTCCCATGCTCCAGTCACCACCCCCTGCCCGCCCCTCTCCAGGTCGAACACCTGTCTTCCACCCTATTCCCTTCCCGCTGCTCTTGCCTGAGCAGCTGTGGCATGGAGTGGGAGCAGCTGCGAGGACAGTCCAGCGACAGGCAGTCGGACCCCACGCGTAACAAAACGCAAAGTCAGGAGCGAAATGCATTTCGCCAGGTGCGCGTCACTTATATTCGTCCATGGATCAGGCGAGTCTAATAAAGCTGCTGGTGGGGCAAATAGATTCAGAGTGCGAGCATGATTTCAACAAACTGAGCTTTTACTGATCATTCGTGAGATGCAAATGCAGTTCCCGACATGGAGCAGTGGAAAACGGCATGAAGGTCTGGAGGGAAAGATTCCAACTTATTTTCCCTCCCAGCAGAAATCTGACTTTTGTCATCGCTCCAAATTTGGTGCCCCTACCCACCGAGGACCGGAAAATCAGCCCAGCATCTTGGCTGACTGTTCACTAGCAGCATTGCATCCTATTGGTCATTGAGCCTGCCCTCTGGTCAATAGTCAGCCACTCCAGGGAGAAGCACAATGTGTAACTGTTCCCCACTCACTGCAGGCTTCTGTTCACCATTTCAATTCTGATTTTTAAAAATTCATTCATAGGATGTGGGCTGGCTAGGCCAGAATTTATTGCCCATCCCTAGTTGCCCTGGAGGCGGTGGTGGTGAGCTGCCTTCTACGTGGTGCAGGTACACCCCCAGTGCAGTTAGGGAGGGAGCTCCAGGATTTTGACCCTGTGAAGGAATGGCGATCTATTTCCAAGTCAGGATGGTGAGTGGCTTGGAGGGGAACTTGGAGGCGTTGAGTTTCCCTGAGTCTGCTGCCCTTGTCCTTCCAGATGGTAGCGGCAGTGGGTTTGGAAGATGCTGTCAACGGATGGCAGGATTCATAAGCCAGCAAGAAAAATCCAGCCCAGGGTGCGGTCTCGCTCAGTGGGAGTGTTAGCCACAAGGTCAAGAGCAGCTTGGGTATTTTAACCCAATAATATAAATCCATTGATAGCACATTCTGGCACTTTCCTCCACTGTCCTTTCTCACCCCCTATTTTCTGGGGGCATCATCATTTCCTTTGGGGAATGCTGCCACAGATGTCAATTTGCCTTCCTTAATACAGGATTCTGGTGTTGGCACAGTATTCAATTGGGGAGGGTATCTCAGCCGAGCCCAATTCCATCCTCAACAGGCAACCAGATAGATCCGGAGTCAGTGATCAGGACTGTGAGCACTAACTGACTTGATTTTCTTCTCTTTGTTTATTTGATTGGAGGGGATTATAATGCTGTCTGTACCCAAAGGTTCACATATGGACAGTTTTATTCTCACTTTTTATTCTTACTCAGTATTTACAGCTGTTTAAAGGTGGCCCAGAGAATAAAATACAAAACAATAAATGGCTTGAATTAACACCTCTGGAATTGTGTTCTCCCACAGCCAGCAATGAGACCGATTCCTAGCTCATCTGTTTTGGGATGTTGCTTGAAAGGTTTGTTTTTCTTCGTTCTTCCATGGGATGTGGACATCACTGGCCAGGTCAGCATTTGGTCATTCCTTGAACTGAATGGTTGCTCAGCCATTTCAGAGAGCACTTTGAGAGTCAGCCACATTGTTGTGGTCACGTATAGACCAGACCGGGTAAGGATGGCAGATTTCCTTCCCTAAAGGACATTAGTGAACCAGTTGGGTTTTTACAACAATCAATGATAGTCTCATGGTCACACTTACTGAGACTAGCTTTATGTTCCAGATTCATGGATGAATTTAAATTCCACCAGTTGCCATGATGTGATTTGAACCCATATCCCCAAAGCATTAACCTGGCCTCTGGATTACTAGTCCAGTGACATTACCACAATGCCACCATTTTCCCTGTGGGTCTGGACTGGAGAACTCTCTTCCCCTCATCCATAGTATTGTGAGTTCGACAATGCCAACCAAGCTACCTGAACAGGTAGACATGAGGTTGGCACTAAGAGATATCAGACCTGTGTGCTCAGCTTCATGTGCTGGTATAACAATGACAGTTTGAGCTCAGTGGTAAGGGGGGTCCAAGTGATAGAACAGGATAGACATCTACAACCATTCATAAATAGTCAGGAAAACAACATCTGCCCCATTGAGCCTATTCTGCAGGGTTGTGATGCCTGAAACATCAGGATTAAACATGCTTACCTATAAGGAACTTTGTGTTCTCCTGGGAGAGGCAATGAAATGGACAAAAAAAAACCAAGGTCAATTTTGGGGAAAGAAATCCTCTCAGACCACTACCATCAAGAAGGGCAAGGGCAACAGATAGATGGGAACATTGCCACCTGCAAATTCACCTCCAAGTCATTCACCATCCTGACTTGGAAACATATTGCCGTTCCTTCACTGTCACTGTGTCAAAATCCTGGAACTCCTGCCCTTACAGCACTGTGGTTGTACCTACATCACATGGACTGCAGCGGTTCAAGAAGGCAGCTCACCACCACCTTCTCAAGGGCAATTGGGGATGGGCAATAAATGCTGGCCCAGCCAGCGAAGTCCAAATTCCATGAATGAATAAAAAAAAGATGCCCTTGGGCAATCAATACTAATCTAGGAGATCACACTGACCATGATTTGTGTTAGCTAATATTCCACCTAGCTCTCTGTAGGTGATCTTGCCCTGGACTATGAACTGCTCTAGCTAGCTTTCAACGGTTTGCAGTGAATGAGCCACCATTACATGAGCTGCCAACTTTCTCTTCATTCAGATTTTGTTTCTTCCACTCCCTCTTTCTTTCCCAATTTTTCTCCAGCTCTTTCTTTCCTCATTCAGTCTCTTTCTCTCTCATTTGAGCTCCTTTATTCTCATTCATCCTCTCTCTATCTATCCAAATTCTGTTCCTCTTTTCTCCATTCCTTCCCTCGTTCAACTCGTTCTGTTTTATCTTCTTTAAAACTCTTACTGTTACCACAGATTATCTCAATCAATGTATGAACCCTATAAAGGCTGAGGCTGGAATGTTTACACAATCTTTTTTAAATTCTTTATTCACAGAATGTTGGTGAGGCTGGCAAGGCTTGTGTTTATTGACTATCACTAGTTGCCTTTGACAATCCAATGACATTAATTAGCACAGTCCTTTGGTATGATCCAACTAGTATTCTTTTACATGTCTGCGGGTTACAATCTAATATTGGTTAATTTAGGTTGGCTTGTGATCAATCAAGTGTGACTTGATGAGCTGTAATTATAGTAAGTGTTGCTGCCAGCATCTTGAAATTTTAAGCCTCCTCACTGACCAGCTGCCTGTGGAGGCCCAGCAAGTGTCTGAAGCTCACCAGCCTCACCTCCAACATTGGGTGGGCCTGGGGCCTGGGGCCTGCCCAGTTCAGGCACAGGAATCCCAGGCTGGTGTGAACCAATTCCTAGGCCAATGTTCTGACTTCCAACCTCACGGTGCATCAACTTTGACGCACTCACCAAACAAAAATAACCCTTCCCCAGCACAGAAACTGTGTTCATGCAAATATAAAATTCTGTGAATACCCCTTATTTTTTCTCTATAAATGAATCACACCATATAACTGAATTACATAAACATGTTATAGATGAATGTTTATACAATACTCCTTATTATTTTAAACATCCAATTTAATCTGATATAACCCCATTCCTTTTGTTAATTAGCCTCTACAATTATATAAAACTTTGCAACATACAATTCCATGTAGTTTTTGAATTACATTTATTTCAAATTCTGTGCATTTTTCTCCAGTATTTAATCTACTTTACCTTTATATTTACTAACAACTTCTTTGCTCCCTAAAGCTAACTAAAATGTATACATTCACCATTTCCATGTCAATCTTTCTCTCGTCATCAAACACATCATCCTACTTTCAATGAGTCACAGAGCCACAATATATTGATACAATCGCCACCAAATCTTTTACCAGGGCTTGAGACAAAGTGTAGACGAAGTGTCCAGGAATTGGCACAATACCAGCTCCCCACTCAGCCCTGAAGAGCTTCTGTTGGGGCCAAAGGTGGGAAATACTTCGACACATACGATGGAAGACCCCATCAAAAAGAAAGAATTAATGAAAAAAGATTTGCACCTTTACAATCTCAGGAATCCCAAAGTGCTACAACCAGTCAAGTACCTTAAAATATATTTTGGGAAATGCGATAGTCAATCTGCGCACAGCAAGCTCCCACAAAGAGCAATGTGATAGTGAGGAGATCATCTGTTTTAGTGATGTTAGTTGAGTGATAATTGTTGGCCAGAACAAGTAGAACTCCTCTACTCTTCTTAGAATAGTAACATGGGACCTTTTACGTCCGCCAGCCAGCCTCGGTTTAACAGCTCATCTGAAAATCAGTAGCTCCGACAAGGCAGCACTCCCTCAGCACCACACTGGAGTGTCAGCCTAGATTTTGTGCTCTGTCCTTTGAAATGGGAGTTGAATCCACAACATTCTGACCAGGATAGAGTGGCCAGCAGTAGGGAGCAGAGACATGTTTGTAGGACCAAGAGGGGCATTCAGGATCCACAACAATCAGGGCCACGCATCTCTTTTGAGAGTTTAGGAGCAGCCTTTTAACCTTTAAAAGCCATTGATTAAGCTGCCCTATACACTGATACAATCGATTGTGATACCCAGTATTCATTTTGCATCTCTTGTTACATGAAAATTCTATCGGCACCTGGAAACTGGTGCAGGACTCCAATTTACATACTTAAATAAGGCTCCTTTCCACGGGCCTGTTTTGGGCCATTTCATTTAAAATTGGATCAGGCAGTCTGCACTCAGCTGGTGATCAGGAAATTTAAAAACTCATTTGCCAACCACCCTGTTTTCAGCATGAAAGGCCAGCGATACGTCCCACAGGAACGTTAATGGGGCTACCAACCTGAGAATTTGAAGTATTTCCAATAATTGTATACACTCAATATTATAGTAATGACTCTTGTCCTGATCTCCAAATATTGCTTAAAGACAGAAGAAATTGGGGTAGGAGTAGGCCACACAGCCCCTCAAGCCTGCTCAATTCACCTTATTTCAGTTTCACAGTGACTTTTAGACTCATTCTCGGGATGTGGGCATGTGTGGCAAGGCCGATATTTATTGAAAACAAAAACAGAATTACCTGGAAAAACTCAGCAGGTCTGGCAACATTGGCGGAGAAGAAAAGAGTTGACGTTTTGAGTCCTCATGACCCTTCGACAGAACTACAGTTCTGAGTTTTTCCAGGTAATTCTGTTTTTGTTTTGGATTTCCAGCATCCGCAGTTTTTTTGTTTTTTCGCCGATATTTATTGCCCATTCCTAATTGCTGTTCAGAACATAGGAACAGGAGTAGGCCATTTAGCCTGTCAAATGAGAAGGTTGAGATAAGACTCCTCCTTGAACAACTGCAGTCTAGATAGTGAAGGTGTTCTAAAGAGCAGGCTATTAGGAAGTTCCGGGTTTCTGACCTAGCAACAATGAAGGAATAGTGATGTGAATCCGAACAGAGATGATGTGGCGACTTGGTGGAAGAGTTGAGGTGATGGTGCTCCCATGGACTTGCTATACTTGTACTTGTAATTGATGGTGACCAGGGATTTTGGAGGTGCAGCTGAAGGAGCCTTGGTGGGTTGATGCGGTGAATCCTGTAGCTGGTACACAATTTAGCCGAGGTGTGCCTGAGGTGGAGGGATAGGATATTTAGGAGGTGGATGAGCTGCCAATGAGACAAACTGCTTTGACCTGGATAATGATCTGTGACTTAAAATGATCTTTAAAATATTTAGCATAGGAAACCTGTATTTTGAGCAAGTCTGCAACTGCAATATGTTCTTATCGTGCTTTATCCAAAAGTCTTTGTTCGAATCAAATTAATTGCAGCCAAAAGGGGAAAAACTGCTTATAGCCACAAGATTACACATCCTTAACCTCCTGCAAAACAACAGAGGGTTGAATCACACCACCAATTACCTCAATGCCTTCCTGCTCAATGTACTTCCTACAAAACAGACAGTGCCTTATACCTATTCTTAAGCAGCTATAATTCACCTGGAGTAACCAAAAGAGAAGCCTAAACTATTATTTAATTGATGAACTTTCTACTTTCAAAGTGAGGAAAAATATTCCACCAGATACTGAAGATGTTGATCAGATTATGTCATCCAAATTGAAGTTATTATAGTTGGCCACTCTAAAGCAATTCTCTTGGTTGACAATCTAAAGAAGAAGCACCTAGAGTGATAACCAAAAATGTGGGTGGCAGAAATGTTTTAGGTCGCTTGGATTTGAACTTTACTAATTGCTTTATGCTTCATCAAAACCAACCCTGAAGATTTCAATTCCAGCAAGTATAACCAATACATTTAATACAATCTTTAATCTATGGAGGGAGTTTAGTTGTTGCTATTTTGAAACTAATTTGCCTTTCATGGTTTACCAAGACAAACGGTTACCTTGTGGGAACAATATTTTGCTGAAAGTTGGGGATGGATTCAGACAGTAAAGTGTGAAACTATATTTTTATACAGCAAGCGATGAAATGATAGAGACAAAAACCTCAAAAAAGCAACATGCAAGTCCAGCAGTTAATGACCTACTTCTGTTACTTCAATCTTTAGCAAGCAGTAAAAATAAGAAACGAAATTGTCATTGTAATTGAATCGAGAGGTTTAGATTGTGTTGTTCAATACACTGACAACTCGCCAGATGTAGCAAATTGACTGCACACGTGACAAATTGAAATTCTCTTGAAGAAACTGGTGACACTAAGGGATAGTAACTGAAGAGCTTGGTTTTGCTTAGCTGCTGCTTGGTGTCTTTCACAAAACTGTTGAGATGCATGAGTCGTGGGCAACGCTGCACTGCTGCCCATGAGGATTGAAATGTCCAATTTTGACAAGCTGCAGCAGTGCAGCGATATCCAAATACGTTCAGCCTTCACCTTAATGAATCTATTGAAAGGAGTGATTTATGGAATAGAGTGCTACTGATGTAAAAGGTCATCACAGGTCACGAGCCAAACGTTTATTAAACGTCTGGAAACTGTGTTCGGAAATGGCACGTGACAGAGTGTAAGCAAGGCAAGATTCAGATTGCAGAAGCCAATGCATAGAGACTTGTTGATTCTTTTTCCCTCTCCTAGGCCGGGACTTTTCCCATGGCAGGCAGGCTGAGGTGGGCACAGAACTGATCACCACCCACGATTGGCAGCGCGCCGCCATTTTACATAGGCGGGCCAATTAAGGCCAGCCCAGCGTAAAATGCGGCCGGCAGCGCTCAGCACTACCTGTGCGGGCAGGGAGAGGAGGGGGAGAGTCGGGGCCAATGTTCTTCCGTGCATGTGCGCAGATCTGCCTCAGGCAGATTGAATGGATATTAATAGGATTGAATAAGTAAATTAAAAGTTTATTTAAACATGTCGCCTCATGTGATTGTGTCATGAAGTTTCCTGAAAAACGCAAAGGCCGCTTGTGCCTTTCACCTGCCCGCCAACCTTAAGCTTGGACAGGCAGCATTCTAAAGTGCTTTAATTACACTCTTAATGGCCTTAATTGGCCGTTGACATTTCAGTGGGCGCGTGCTGGAGTTGGCTGTGTGGCTGCCGGACAAAATATCAAAATGCGTGCGATGAAATCGGCTTGTCATTTTACACGTCAGCGTGTCGGGTCTGGCTCTGCACACCAACTGGAAAATTCTGCCCCTAGTCTCCTAATATATCTCAAAATAGAGACCGTTTACTCTGAATGAAATGTGTTTTGTTTTCAATAAATTGGAGCACAATATCATGGACAGAACACTTCACTTAACAGATTGCCAATACTTTTTGAGAGTGTATACAGTTGGCTTGCTTTGTGGACCAGTTGGATTGCAAAACTCTTTTTGAAGCTGTTCTTCTAGCTCAGTCAGTGAGTATATCAGTCTTGACTGTTCAGAGTTCTAAACCTTAAACATATTTTCAAAAGATTGGGCATTTGTTTTGTTAATATTGCAGACATTTTGTATCATGGGCCACCACACTTCAAGGAGAGCTTCAGAGAGTCTTTGAGAGTCCGTGCTCCCCTAGAATGCTGGTCAACAGTAGCTCTAGAATATTCTGGCGAATCTGTGTTGCACCCTTCCTCCAAAGTCAATATAACCTTCCTGACATGCCCAAAATTAAACGCAATATTCAGATGTCTATCCAGAGCTCTGTACAGCTGCAATATAATTTCTAGCCATTTCAAATTGTGTTCTCTCAAGAGACATTCCGCACTTAAATTACTTAAAAATTGGCCAAGCATGTATCACTGGATGACTAAACATTTTTTCATAATTACTAACAACTGCTGTCAGCAAAGAAAAGAACAACACAGGGCAGAGCATAACTGGTGTTAATGATAACATTTAATATTTCTGGTTCAGAAAAAAAAAAAGCAAAATTCAGGGGTAATGAAATGCAAGAAGTGTGATCATTTATAAAGTTAGGAATACAGCTTTAGGACAAAATGGGATTTTTTATAAAAAATACTTTCACAAGATGTGGGCGTCAACCCTAATTGCCCTTGAGAAGGTGGTGGTGGTGAGCTACCTTCTTGAACCGCTACAGTCCTTGTGGTGTAGGTACACCCATGGTGCTGTTAGGGCAGGACTTTCAGGATTTTGACCCAGTGACAGTGAAGGAACGATGATATATTTCCAAGTCAGGATGGTGTGTGGCTTGGAGGGGAACTTATAGGTGGTGGCGTTCCCATGTGTCCGCTGCCCTTGTCCTTCCAGGTGGTAGAGCATGGGTTTGGAAGGTGCTAAGGACCTTTGTAGATGTTACACACTGCTGCCACTGTGCATTGGTGGTGGAGGGACTGAATGTTTAAGGTGGTGGATGAGGTATCAGTCAAGTGGGCTGCTTTGTCCTGGATGGTGTCGAGCTTCTTGAGTGTTGTGGGAGCTGCACTCATCCATGCAAGTGGAGAATATTCCATCACACTCCTGACTTGTTCCTTGTGGACAGGCTTTGGAGTCAGGAGGTGAGTTATTTGCTGCAGGATTCCTAGCCTCTGATCTGCTCTTGTAGCCACAGTATTTATATAGCTAGTCCAGTTCAGTTTCTGGTCAATGGTAACTCCCAGGATGTTGATAGAGTTGATTTGTTGCCCAAGTTCTATATACAAATACATATAGCATAAGGAACATAAAAAAACAAATTAGAAGCGCTAATCCGTTTTAAAGGATATGATGTAATGGCCGTCACTGGTTACAAACTGAGCATGAAATATTCCAGGTTATATGGTCTCTGGAAAAGACAGGAAAATTGGAAAAGGAGGAGTAGCAATATTGATAAAGGATTCTACTGCAATATCGGAAAGAATGATATATGACCAGCCAATAGAAATACTTTGGGCCTGATTTTCAAATGTCAGTGGAGTCAGGATCTGGAATAGGCACAATCTGAAAATTGGGGTCCTGAGATTCATTTCAGGATTCTGATGCCTTTGAAAATTTCAAAGGGCTGGTGGTGGGTGGGGGAGGAAGGGGGTGGGGTGTGGGAAATGGGAAACCCATTTGCCACCAATTAATGGCCCATTCGGTTGGGAATGTGCATTTTAATATTTATTTCGGCCAACCCAAAGGGTGAAATTTTACAGCCCCACCTCACCAGCGGGATTTTCCCATCCCGCCAAAGTCAATGGGCTTTGGAATGGCTCGCTGCATGTTAGGGTCCTGCCCCCTGCCACGACTGTAAAATTCTGCTCAAAGAGTCTGGCGCACTTTAGTGCCCAGCTGTCGGGTTTATCGCGGGGACACCAGAAAGCTTATCTCTACTCTTGGAGCCAGAAGTTTGATGGCCATAAACTATTCCTTTTCTTTGTTTGCACTGCTACTTTCCACCATGTTTCATCTCCTGGCCTTTTTAAGGTTCTGCCTCCTCTACATAGCAAGGCAGTGGCAAGCCCCAACTTGCCTGACCCTGCTTTGAAAATCTGCTCCTAGGGAGAGAATCGAGGAACAGAAAAGACTTTGGTGCGAGTTTACAGACAACCCGATAGCAGCAAAATAAAGTAACAGGATTGCATAAACACAAAGGTCAGGCAGCTTATTGCAAAAACAGTGACTGCAAAGGGAAATTTTAATTTTCAGAACAGTTTGAGTCCCAAATCTAATGTATTCAAGACTGTTTCCTGTAAAAGGTATACACTTAAACCAATAAGAGAAAAAAATTTAGATTCAATGCTATCCAATGAATTTTAATTATTTAAGAATCTCATGGTAAGAGGGTACCTAGAAATTTGTGGCAATAATGTGAACGAACTTAGGTTTAAGAGGGAGAGGTTTTAAATTTAGCAAGTCTATATAGAGTATCGTACATAACAGCTCTACATGTGTAACGGTCAAAAAGAGAAGTGAGAACGGGTATAAAACTAAAAGGGCTTAGATAAATGCAAAGAACAGAAGAGATATAAAGAACAGCAAAGGGATATAAAGGAAGTAGTAAGAGCTGCAAAGGGGAATATGAGAAAAACATATTGCAAGGGTTATCAAGGACAACACTAACATTTTTTCCAAATATATTAAAACATAAATGGATATGGATAACATGGGGCCTGTGGAGGCAGACACAGATATTGGAATTGAAAATAGGGAAATGTAAGATTTATTTATCTTGTATTGATCTTTAAAATAGAAGAAGAGAATAAAATACCAAAGATAAGAAAAACTAAAAATATGTCACGGGAGAAAGTTAGTAGTTTTAATATGACTAAACATGATAATAATGGAGAAAATAATAAGACTAACGATAGCAGTCTCCAAGACCTGTTGTTTTCTACACAGGCTATTAAAAAAAGCAGATGAGGAAATTACAAATGCTTTAGCCATGATTTTCCACAAATCCCCTGAATCAGAAATTGGCTCTTTGAATTGTAACATTGCCAATGTCACGATGATGCAATAAAATTCAGCTGAAGTGCTTCTGACGTTCTTTTGCAACCTTTTGTTGCAACCATTTCACCTGATACGGCTGCTGGAACCTCAGTTTAATGACTTGCCCAAAAGACATTACCTCTGGAAGTGCAGCACTCCCTCAGTACTGCACTGGAATGTCAGCCTAGATTCCATGATCTGGACTGAGGCTCAACCCACGGCCTGCTGATAGTGAGGCAAGAATGCAACCACTTGGCCACAGCTGACATCCTGAGAGCAAGTGTTAACATTAAACTAAATGACACCGTAATTTTAGTGCATAGTGTAATTCCAAATCTCTTCAGATTTATACTTTCAGAACCAACAGGTTAGATTCCAGCCAGTTGGCCTAGCCTCACAGTGCCCTTAGTGAAATAGGCCTCAGTTAACCCAACATCCTGATAGGTCATTGAAAGTTAGAAGGTGGCAGACTCAAATTAAGGATGACACTTTTTGTGTTATTTAAACATTGATGGGGCAATACCTGCGTGTGGAAATCAAACATTAAAAAATTAACATGGATCTGCACAAAACCAGTCAACTTGGTCGCAAAAATGGCTTTGCCTGTGTATTTTTAAAATTCATTTATGGGATGTGGGCATCGCTGGCTAGGCCTACATTTAAGGCCCCTCCCTAATTGCCCTTGAGGAGGTGGTGGTGAGTTGCCTTCTTGAACTGCTGCAGTCCATGTGGTGTAGGTACATCCACAGTGCTGTTAGGGAGGAAGTTCCAGGGGCTAGCCAGTCCTTAATGTTATGGGATAGTGCTATCTGTTGTCCAGAAGGGCTATTGCAGAACAAAATATTAATTAAGGGAATCCATGGTGAAGTCAAGCCTATTTCATTGTGTAGGGTGAATTTAAAACAGGAAAGGTGATTGTTGGGATAGTGGAGAAATTGCCCATTGCAGGGATTCAATTTATCCTAGGGAATGAAATAGCTGTATCACAGATATAGGCAATGCCTACTGTAGTAGAGCAGCCTGTTGAGACACAAGCAACAGAGGTGTTACACAAAGAGCATCCTGGATTGTTTCTAGATTGTATGGTAGCGAGATCACAGCACACAAGTTTAAACAGGAAGAGGAGGAGTCTAAAAGACAGGGGGAGGATACTGAAATTCAGTTGGCTGGATCGATCTTTGAAAAGATTACTCGGCGGGGGGGAAGATTAAAGAGGATGAGGTTGAGGTGTGTCGTTCTGTGCAATTAATGGGAATTACAGCCAAAGGATTCAGATTTAAAGAAATTGTATCAGACAGCTTATTCTGAAACAGGAGCAGAATTCATTCCAGAGAATTATTACATTAAGAACAATGTGCTAATGAGCAAATGGAGACTGCCTCATATTCCCGCAAATAAAAAGCGAGTGGTAGTGCACCAAGTGGTAACACCGTCTGGGTATTGGAATGAAATTTTGAGAACGGCTTATGAAATTCCAATGGCTGGACATTTGGGAATTCGGAAAGCTCAAACTAAGATACAAAAACATTTCTATTGGCCTGAACTACAGAAAGATATCAGCTGATAGGAAAGCCTCAGGCAGTGATTAAGTCTGTACCTTTAATTCCAATTCCAGCATTTGAGGAACTTTTTAACAGGGTCCTAATTGATTGTGTAGGACCCCTGCCAAAGACTAAAAGTGGAAATCAGTACTACCGACAATCACAGATGTATCCATCAGATTTCCAGAAGCAATATCTTTCAGGAAAATGACAGCAAAGGTGATTGTAGAAGAGTTAACCAAATTCTTTACAAGTTATGGATTACCAAAAGAAATACAGTCAGCTCAGGAATCGGATTTCATGGGTAGAATCTTCGGCTCGGTAAGCAGGCCCTACCCCCGCTCGCCGAGGTGTAAAGTGACGCGTGGTGATGTCAGGTGTGTGTCCCGACCTCACCGCATGTCATTTAGATTTTCAGTTCAGCAGACGCGCTGTTAAGGCCATTTAAAAAGTCATTTAGGCAATTAGCTGAGCTGCCTTAAAGTTGACCTTAAAGTTAAAGTCCTTACAACCACACCCCCACTCCACCTCTCTCTCTCTCTCTCTCTCCGCCCCCCACACACACACCTTAAACCAGCTTATATTTCAACTCTTTCTTGGACTCGAACTCAAGTTCTGTCGAAGGGTCATGAGGACTCGAAACGTCAACTCTTTTCTTCTCCGCCAATGCTGCCAGACCTGCTGAGTTTTTCCAGGTAATTCTGTTTTTGTTTTTGTTAAAGTTGACGGGGCAGGCGAAGAGCCCAGGCGGCCTTCACATTTTTCTTGGAACCTCATCCACGGGCGGGATGAGGCTTCATGAACGTTTTTTGGAGTGTTTGAAAAATTTTGAATAAAATTAACGGACATGTCCCAGGCCATGTGACAGTTTCACATGAGGGGACATGTCCTTAATTTTTTTTTACCTTTATTCAATGTTTTATAAGTGAAAGTAATCTTTCTGAAGTACCTCTGTGCCTCAGGGAGATTTCTGCGCTCTTTCACGCGTATGCCTGACTTGGGCAACCAACCCTCCCTCTGCCCACATAAAATGGTGGCACCCAGCCGATTGGGGGCGCTGATTGGCTGCACAAGTCCCCCAATGGGGAGAAAATTCTCCCCCACATCACAGCTGTTTAAAGAGGTAATGAACAACCTAGGAATTAAACAATTTACGTCGCACATCTATCACCCTGAGTCACAAGGAGCCTTAGAAAGATGGCATCAGACATTAAAGTCAATTATTAGTGCATTTACTTAAAACTGTCCACATGATTAGCATCGAGGAATTCCATTCTTGCTACTTGTTATCAGGGACACCCCTAATGAGTCAACAGGGTTCAGTCCTTTCGAGTTAATTTATGGTCATTAATTAAGGGGACCACTCAAACTGATTCAGCAGAAATTAGTAAATCTTGTGTGCTTAAGTTTTCTTTTTTTGTGTGTGAATAAAACTTTTATTTTTAATTTTTAAAATCACAGAAGTGTTACTGGACCTCTTACTGCTGAGATCGATACATCTTCTAAGTTTCAGAAAAAAAAAAAGGTTGTGGCCCATAAGCCAAGTTTCCCTCTGGGATTTGGTTTGTGCAGCAATTAACACCGGCTGTGGTCATTAAACTAGTTAAGCCTGTCTTTCCTCAACTATTAATCCTGTTGCCTGATATCCTTAAATTTTAAATCCTGGTTGAGTAACTTTGTGTGTTTATCTCTTTTATCAGTCAGAAAGAGGATCAAAATGGAACTGTCAAAATCAGGCGAGGTAAGAACATCACCTCATTCACCAATATATTTGTAAAAATGTGCTCCACAAACCCTGACTTATTTGTTTAAGATCAAAATTGTGTTGCAAAATGTTATAATGAAGAAATAATTTGCTTCTCCCTTCCCCTTAGATAATGTTGTGGCTCGTTGCTGTTTAAATCCAAAGCAAAATGCTGCGGAAATCTGAAATAAAAACAGAAAATGCTGAAAATACTCAGCAGGTCTGGCAGCGCCTGTGGAGAAAGAAACAGAGTTAACGTTTCAGGTCGATGACCTTTCACCAGAACTGGGAAAAGTTAGGAATGTAATAGGCTTTAAGCAAATGAAAGGAGAAGGTGAGAAAAGAACAAAAGGAAAAGTCTGTGATTGGGTGGAAGGCAGGAGAGATTAAATAACAGAAGATTTGGAGGTGAAGGATCAAAGGGACAGTGGGACAAGTAAACAAACAACAGTAGGTGAAAAGCAGAATGACAAACATCTACCATCTGAAATCAAAACAAGATAAAAATGAGAGTAAAGCTGAAACCTGCAAGCTCAAAGGAAACAACATGGGGGCAAGGATAAGGATGATGGTCTGAAATTGTTGAACTCAGCTTTGAGTCTGGAAGGCTGCAAAATGCCTAATTTTAAAAACTGAGGTGTTCCCCGAGCTTACATTGAGATTCATTGAACGCTGCGGGAGGTCGGGAACAGAGAGCAAGGTGGGGAATTAAAATGACAGGTGACTCAAAGTTTGGGGTCATGTTTACAGTCTGAATGGAGATGTTCTGCAAAGCGGCCACCCATTCTGCGCTTGGTCTCCCCAGTGCACCACAGACTGCATCGTGAAAAGCAAATACAGTTTGCCCATGTGTTGTTGAAGTGTGTGATCTTTCAACCTGAAGGGAAAAGAAAAAGTTTTTGTTAAAGAATCTAAGGCCCCAAATACTGCTTCCAGGTAAAACAAAGATTTACTTTGTTCAATTTAGCGGTGGAGGTGGGGAGGGGTAGGGAGTGTGGGGGTAGTTCAGTCTGCCAGCTGGTTAGCATGTGGTTCAGAATAATGCCAATAACACAGGTTCAAGCAGACTTGGGTCCTCCCTCCCCAACTGCCCCAGCTTGATGCACAGTAGTGCCCCTCAAGCTAGATGATCAATTGTCTCTCTCTCTCTTTCTGTCTTAAAGAGAGAGATGCCTACAGTCCCTTGTGGACTATACCTAACTACCTACCTAACTTTCAGTTCAGTAAACTATATTCATTGCTCATAATGCAGTCTGTTCTACACTGGGGAGACCAAACACAGATTGGGTGACTTCCATCCAAGTCAGCAAGCATGACCCCATGTTTTCGGTCACCTGTCATTTTAGTTCTCCATCTTGCTCTCACGCATGATTTATTGAATAGCATAGTAGGATTGAGGGGACGATTGGTCTACTCCTGCTCCTGTTTCTTACTTTCTTATCTCTGCCACAGTCAGAAACAGTTCTTGCTCGAAGGAGCTCAGTGAATCAGCATTCATCATTGTTCCACTAGGTTCACCACTCCCTGGGAAGAGAACACCTAAGGGGATATTATGAAAATCTTTTTTCACCCAGAGTGGTGGGTGTCTGGAATTTGATAGTTGAGTCATAAACCTTCAGCTCATTCAAAAGGTACCTGGATCTGTTGAGTTTGTGACCTCAGCTGCTTTCTAACTGATCCAGTGGAGAAAAAAAAGTCTACACAACATTATCCTTTCATCATCTTATTAATCTCAATCAAATCAATTTGCCCACGGCCAAAGTCAGACTGATTGGCCTATAATTACTTGGCCTATCCCTTGCATCCTTTTTAAACAATTGTACAACCTCGAATCCTTTGGTTCCTCGCCTGTATCTATCTGATTGAAATATAATCCACAGAGCATCTGTTATTTCCTCCTTGGCTTCCTTTAACAGCCTGGGATACAATCCATCTGGCCCTGGTGATTTATCCACCTTCAAGGATGCCAGTTTCTCCAGTACCTGCTCTCTTGTTATGCTTATTGTATCTAATATTTCACCCTCTGTCTCATTAGTTAGAATGTCTGCATTTTCGCTCTCCTTTGTGAAGATGGAGAAAAAGTACCCATTAAGAACCCTGCCCACATCTTTTGCATCAATGCATAAGTTACCTTGTGCATTCCTGATAGGCCCTACCCTTTCCTTAGTTATCCTCTTGCTTTTAATGTACTGATAAAACATCTTTGGATTTTCCTTGATTTTACCTGCCAATATTCTTTCATGTCCTCTCTTTGTTTCCTTGATTTCATTTTTTCTTCACCCCTGTATTTTCTATACCCCTCTAGGCTTTCTAATGTATTAATTTTTTGTGACAGTCATAAGCTTTCCTTTTCTGCTTTTTCTTACCCTGTACACTTCCAGATAACTAGGGAGCTCTAGATTTGGCAGTACTGCTCTTTTACTTTGTGGAAACATGTCTATAATGTGCCCATAGAATCTCACTTTTGAATGCCTCCCATTGGTCTGATTTCCCTTCAAGTAGCTGTATCCAGTCTACTTTCACCAGATCACCCCTCAGCTTCGTAAAATTTGTCTTTCCCCAATTTAGAACTTTTATTCCTGTTCTATCTTTATCCTTTTCCATAATGATGCTAAATCTAATTGTATTATGGTCACTATCTCCAAAGTGGTCACCCACTGCTACTTCATCCACTTGCTCAGCTTCATTTCCTAAGACTAAATCTAGAATTGCACCCACTCTGGTTGGGCTTGTTATGTGCTGGCTAAAAAATTGCTCTTGAATGCAGTTTAAGAATGTTGTGCCCTCTGTGCCTATTATACCGTTTGTATTCCAGTTGATATTCGGGTAGTTGAAGTCCCCAACTATTATTGCCCTATTGTTTTTGCACTTGAAAATTTGCCTAAATACTTGCTCTTCTATCTCCCTCTCACTATTTGGGGATACTGAGTACACCCTTGGTAGTGTCACCGCCCCTTTTTTATTTCTGAGCTCAACTTATATGGGCCTCATTTGATGCTTCATTTAGTATATCATCTTTCCTCACAGCTGGAATTGATTCTTTAACCAATAATGCAACACCCCAACCTTTTTTAGACCCCTCTTTATCCTATCTGAAAAATGCATGTCCAGGGATGTTGAGCTGCTATTTTTGCCCCTCTTTAAGCCAAGTTTGCATTATAACAATGATATCATGCTGCCATTTGTCTAGCTATGCCCTCACTTTGTTTGCTTTACTCATTGCATTTAAATATATACTTTTTATAACACTGCAAAATTCCTGTGCTGTACACTTCTTAACTTTTCTTCTTCTGTCTTGCAGAATCACTTGCTAATTTTCTGTCTCCCACTCCCTGCTCTGAATTTGTCCTGTCTGAATCTGATCAGGTTCCCACCCCTCTGCCAATCTAGTTTAAACTCTCCCCAACAACCTGAAAGGACATTTGTGCTGCCCCTCTTAAGGTGTAGATCATCCGGCGATCCCATCTTCCCCAAAACTGGTCCCAATGCCCTAGAAATCTGAAACTCTCCATCCTGCACCATCTCTCCAGCCACGCATTCACCTGGTGTATTCTCCTATTTCCATACTCACCAGTGTGTAGGCTTGGGAGTGATCAGGAGGTTACTACCTTTGAGGTCCTGCTCCCTAATCTAATTTCTAATTCACTAAACTTAGCCTGCAGGACCTCATCCCTTTTTCTACCAATGTCTTTGGCACCAGTGTGGACCATGACCTCTGGCTGTGCACCCTCACCCTCCAGAATGGCCTGTAGCCGTTTGGTGATATCCTTGACCGTGGCATAGGGGAGGCGACGTACCATCCTGGAATCACATCAGCGACCACAAAAGCACCTAACAAATCCCCTATCACTACTGCTCTTCCCCTCTTCTTTCTCCCCTCCTGTACAGCTGAACCACCCATGGTGTCACGAACGTGGCTCTGACTGCACTCCTCTGAGGAACGAACGCTCTCACCAGCATCCAAAATGGAAAACCGATTTGACTCAGACGACTCCTGCCTGCTGGTCACTCCTTCCCTTTCTGCCACCTGACCTTTGATGTGACCACCTCTCTGAATGTGCTATCCACGTAGCTTTCAGCCTCATAGATGCACCGCAGTGACTCCAGCCGCAGCTTGAGCTCTGAAACCTGGAGCTCAGTTTTCTGCTGCTGGTGACACTTCCTGCACATATGGACATCCCGGACACTGGTAGCATCTATGACTTCCCATATATTACAGGATGTGCATTCCACATGACCAAGCTGCCTTGCCATGCCTTAACTTTATTTCATTTACGTTATTTTATTTTACTTCAGTTTACTTAGATTAACTTTATTTTACTTGTCCTAACTTAATGAACCTTACAACTCTTGATAAACTTTATCAGTACTGATAAAGCTGAATAATTAGCACACATTTTACTAGTTGCAATAAACCTTATTTAAAGACACACCTAACCAACCAATGAACTTATGTTTTTCCTTATGTAATGTCACTATATGAATGTTTTCAATTTCAGCCAGCTGCTGAGTAGAGGTACTTTTGTGCAGGTCAGGCTTCTCCCAGCTCCCTAAAGGAGTGAAGACCCAGGGCCTCGCCCTGTATTTATCTGCTGCCCAGTAGATGTGTAGAATTTTGAATAAATTTGACATACCCTCCATGTTTTGAACACTCACTCAGGAGTTCACTCTGGCAATAGTCCTGGAGGACTGCCTGTCTGCATTTTTAAAAATTATTCATTCATGGGAGGGACATGGGCGTCACTTATTGCATTTATTGCCCATTGCGAATTGCACTTGCTCAGAGGGCATTTAAGAGTCAACCACATTGCTGTGGGTCTGGAGTCACATCTAGGCCAGACCAGGTAAGGATGACAGATTCCCTTCCCTAAAGAACATTAGTGGGTTTTTACAACAATCGACAATGGTTTCATGGTCACAATTAGATTTTTAATTCCGCTTTTTTTTTGATGAATTCAAATTTCACCACCTGCCATGGGCCTCTGGATTACTAGTCCAGTGATAATACCACTACTAGAGAATTGGCCCATTATTCGTTTGGGTTTTGCCATAGCAAATGCAATAATCTGTAGGCCCAGGCTTACAAAATTGACCTGCTGACTCATGGACCTGCAACACACTCATCATGGCTGGAACTTTATGACTAAGCACCTTTTCTCCACTGCACCCCTCCTCCCCGCCTTCCAAGACCACCCCTCCAAATGACCCCCACTGCCCCCCACCACCCTCCCCCCTCCCCCAGCCCTCCATAAAATATCCTGGGAGAGGTAATTCAACAGAGAGCAGTCAGGGCCAATAAGGAGAAAATTACTCTGGGAAATTCCTCTCCAACCATCTCAGGAGATCGAAAGAGTCCAGGGGATCACATAGATCAGGGGGCAGGAAACAGGAGTCATGACTGTTTCTGGGTCCTGTACCCACCCTTGGGGTTGAAATTTTGACTGGGGAACCCCCTTAATTGGCCTGTACAATTAATGGAGGTTGGCACTCAAAGCCAGATACCCAATCAGAGACCTTCCATTTTAAGAAGAGCAACCAGTTGCAATACAGTATAAGTAACTAGCAGGGCCCTTGAAGGGGGGTAGTACAAGCAATCACTCTATAGGGTGACCTTTGGATATACTCCCATGCAGGCAGGGCGGGTTTGTAGGCCTGCATGGAGCTCTAGCACATCAACCTACCGGCTGGTGCTTGTCTCCAGGTAGTTAAAGATTCACCCCCACCAGCCCCCCCACCCACACTCCCACCACTGCCCTCTTTGTACCAGATAACTGGAGAAAACTGAACAATCCTATGGGGGCCAGCACCCTGACAGCCCAAAAACCACCTCAGCCAAAACGGAACCAGGACCAGGAAATTGGCATGCCCTCCTATCAGAAAATGTTGACATCACTGGACATCACTCATGTTCAACAGTGTTCATTTGTGCTCAGTTGACATCAGTTGCGTTCAAAGGTGCTCATTTTGTCATCATTTGGTATCATTTGCACTCAAAAACAATCATTTAGCTCTCATTTCACATCCCAAGTTGCGATCAGCTGACCTTGCTGGTATTTTCGGGCCCTGTCCACCTCCGTTCCCAGTCTCGGTGTTCCCAAAAATCCTGCCCCTGTAAAGCGCCTTTCCAATTGTGTTAATGTCTAGCTGTGTTACCATGGCAACCTCTCAGGAATGAGAAAGCAATCAGCAATGACATAAGTTATTTGGTAATAACTTTCCCCTCTTTTCCTAGGGAAGGCACTTTGAAGAGGATTCTAACGCAAGGTGCGTTGCCATTATTATTGTTGAATCAATAAGATTAAGAATTATGCAGAGATTTAGGTTGAAAGCATTTTTTATGAATTATTGGTGCAAGGAGTTAAATTAACATTTAGCTGAGAAACTGAACTGATGTCAGCAAGCTGCAAGAGAAAAAGACTTGCATTTATATAGCACCTTTCATGACCTCTGGAAGCTCCAAAGCACTTTACAGAAAATGAAGCACTTTTTGGAAGTGTAGTCACTGCTGTAATGTAGAAAGTGCAGCAGCCAATCTGCCCTGCAAGCTATCAAAAACAGCAATGATCTGTAGATAAGGGGACTGAATGACCAAAGGGCCATGTTAAAAGTTTCTTGCTCTCATTTTAACTCAAGTAAAGCCAATTGACAGCAAAACTTCCATTGGGCTGTTCCCACAATTTAATGTGCACCCGATAAAAAGGCAGACGCATCTTTTCTTACTTTGAGATTGATCAAATTTGCTTCCTAACAAAATTCTATCATTGGAAGAGGGTGTAAAGATGTTGCCGAGCTCGGTTGTTTATGTCAGGATGTTGCCATCAATATATGCAGAGTAGGCCTGGGCCTGTTTCCTGGTTTGAGACCTGACTTCACTATAGTTTGATTTTATCTATTTTACAGGATTTCTGTGCAAGAACAAGGTTGTTTGGTTAATCCTAGTGCAACTGCTAGTTCTACCCAGTAAGTAAAGGCCTTTTAATTAGTCACTATAGCCAAGTCGAGTCAATCTTCACCCAGGGTTGACAATTCTGATTGGATGTATTCCTGGAGGTTTCCTTGCGTTGGCCCATAACTTCCAAGCTTCTAGGAGTTGTAACTGGGGATACACAAACCTGTGCTGGGGAACCCCCATCTCCCCCACCGGAGATCCCCAGGTAAGGATTGACCAGCAATTGTCCGGGAAGTTCAAACTTCCGACGGCCAATTATCCTGCAATTGGAACTATGCAAAAGTTCAATTTAAATTGCAAACTTTATATGGTTCCGACTGTCTTACAGTAATAGTTACCCAGGAAAAGTTACAAGAATTAAAACCATTTCCAACCCCAGGGTAACTATAGTGCTGAACCCCAAAGGGACTCCCCCCACACCCCCACCCCCAAACATTACACAGGAACCCCCTGAACACCTGATCCCTCCAGTAACCACACCGATCACCCGACACCCCCTGAACAACCGACCATCCCAAACACTGAGCCCCCTGAACCCCACTGAGCACCTGACCCCACACCCCTGACCAACCGACTGCCTGCCTCCCTGAACGTCCTCCAAATCAAGTACACCCTCTGAACAACCGACCCTGTCCCCCGCTACCAACCATACACACCACCCCCTCCGTGACTACCCCCGCCCCCCCCTACAACCAATGTCTCTGCACTGCCCAGAACTCCAACCCAATCCTGCCCGCTTACCTCACAAACCTACCTTCCCCCTGGCTTGAAAGTGGCCGGACTTCTGAACTTACCTGCTTAACCGCAGCCAGTGCTGCAAAAAAAAGGGGGCGTGGCTTACTTACCTCTGACTTTCCAGCCCCCCCACTGAGGGCGCTGTCCTAACCACTTCCTGCCGGCCTGAGTCAGAATTTTGGGAGAGAAAGGATCACCTGGATTTCGAGGTGGGAAACTAGGAGCTGAGTAGCAATCCGACTCTGATCGCCACTGCACAGAAATTCAAGCCCAAGAGTTCCCAACTCCAACTTCCCACCCCCAACGCTAAAGCCGTTGTTGATATGAACCCCACCCCCCACATCTCTCCTTCCAGAGCACCACATTCCCAAACCTATTGTAAAGCAATCTGCCTTCTAATTACAAAAACAGAATTACCTGGAAAAACTCAGCTGGTCTGGCAGCATCGGCGGAGAAGAAAAGAGTTGACGTTTCGAGTCCTCATGACCCTTCTGTCGAAGGACTTCTGCCGATGCTGCCAGACCTGCTGAGTTTTTCCAGGTAATTCTGTTTTTGTTTTGGATTTCCAGCATCCGCAGTTTTTTTGTTTTTAGCCTTCTAATTATCTGATTTGATGATACTAGAGACTATGAACCTTTTTATTCTGTCTTCAATATTTTTATAAAGATTATAATAAATGTTCAAAGAAAATGAAAGATATCACTTTTTTAATGGATGTATCATTCATGTGTAGATAAATTAATTCGAATCTGCAGAAACGTGCCTTAATAGCAGGCAGCCAGTATTTGTGACAAATCACGTCTGGCTGACCTGTTTGAGCTCTTTGATGAAGTAACATCATGATGAAGGCAACGCAGTAAATCTACAAATGGACTTTCAAAAGGCATTTGTTGAAGTACCACAGCAACAGGCCTATTCAGGAAGTAGAAGCAGATGGTGTTAAAGGGACAGTGGTAACTTGGGTGCGTAATTGGCTAACTTAAGCGGTAGGCGGAGAGTGGTAGTAAACTGATATTTTTTTGATTGGAAGGAAGTGTGCAGTACGGTCCCCAAGGGATCAGTATTAGGCCCATGACCTCTCTTATTGTATAAATAACCAGGACTTGGATGTACGAAGTACAATTTTGAAGCTTCCAGATAACACAGCAATGTCGTAAACAGTAAGCAGGACAGTAGCAGACTTCAGGAGGACTTGTCTTAGACAGCCTGAAAAAAGGACAAACACATGGCAAATGCAAATTAATGCAAATGAATAAGAAATGTTGCATTTTGGGAGAAACAACTTGGAGATGCAGGAGAGTGGGACCAGGTAGAAGTCTCTTTCAGACAACCAGTGCAGACTCGATGGGCCAAATGGCCTCCTTCTGCATCGTAAAGATTCTGTGATTCTGAGAGGCAGTCTAATATAAATGGGGCAAAAGCAGAGAGACCTAGAGGTGCACATTCACAACCCTTTGAAGATGTACGGTAAGTTGATAGGGTGGTTAAGAAAGTAGAGGGCCTTCTTCAACAAGTGGATCCTGTTGAAGGTTTGGATTTGAAGTGGAGGAGATCTACTCCCTGACAGACTTCCCCAGTGCTGGATATTTCAATGTGAGGTTCAAGCCAGTGGCAGCATGTGTCAAGTTCCTGAAGGTGTTTGAGGAGAAGCGAGACCTGCTGGAGATGAAGATCCTGACGGTGGAGCTGCTCTTTTTTTCTGCCGTGGCAATGGGACTGTGTGGTGACTGTGCATCGCTACAACCCTCACGTCCCTGTTGCCGACGTGTTCACCTTCCTCACCAGGTACCTCGACAAGGTTGGGAGCTGCACCGAGGTTAGAGACGCCTTTGGGATTTGGACATACAAACACCAGGTTCAGGTCACGCTCAAGACTGATGGTAAGGGAGCCAACTCCCACCCTCCTTCCAGCTTCGCAATGGGGGGAAGCCATGGCTACCTTGTCTACGCTGGGCAGTCCAAACTTTGTCGCTCATGCGGCAAGTCTGATCATGTGGTGGCCAACTGCAGTGCCGTCCTCTGCAAGAACTGCAAACAGGAAGGGCATTAGACAAAGGACTGCAAACAGGCTAAGTGCTGCAACCTGTGTGGCGAGGCAGGTCACCTCTACAAGACCTGCCCCAAACGCTGCCTCACTTATGCACAGGCAGCCAAAGCCAACGAGGGGGAAGCAGAGGAAATGCTTCATGTCACTACTACCACCAAGGCCCCCAGTGAGAACAACGGGACAAAGGAGGACACAGAGAGAGACAAAGTGGAGGAAAAGATTGAGGTGGCAGACAGCCAATCAACAGCATTGCCCCTTGAACCTCCCACTCCTCTGGAAAGCGAATCAATGGAGGAGGAGGAAGCAGCAGAAAATCAGCAGGGGGAGTGGCAGCTGGTGAAGCGAGCCCAAAGGAAGAAGGGGCTAAGAAGGGACCAAGCATTTCCCAGACAAGTGGCAAGAGGCGTCTCCCATCCAGCACGAATGACAAGAGCAGCAGCTTTTCGGACGAAGATGTGCCAGGGCGGCACCTACAGAAGAAGCGGCAAAGCTCTAGGGAGTTGGAGGGCAAGACACCCAAGCTCCAGAATATTGGAGACAATGAGGAGATAAGCGCACCCCCAACTTTGCCCACAACCCAAAGAGGCCAGTGCACCCCAGCCCCAGGAATCTGGGAGCAGTGAGGTGCTCAGTGCACCCCAGCTCCGGGAAGCCGGGAGCAGCAACGCCCCTGAGGGGGAGAGGATTGGAGAAGCTTCTCCAACAGAGGACATTTCAAATCCCACTCTCTGCACGGACTCCCAGATGCCACCCGAGCAGAACATCGCCAAAGGGGAGGTTCAGGACAGTTTCCTCAGCCCATCCAAAGTGAGGCAATTTGTGAACACTGGGTATGCAGGAGCAGACCAAAGATCTGGGACTCTCAGAGACAACAGGTTTGGTAAGAGACTAAATGCTTTAAAATGGGTGTAAAGATTGTATCCATAAATGTGCGTAGCATTAAATCTACACCGCGATGTGTTGCGACCTTGGACTACCTTGCCAGGGTCAAAGCTGACCTGTTGTTTCTGCAGGATTGTGCGATACCGCACCTCAGCTCCTACAGGCAATGTGGTCCCATGGTCCATCAACCTGGTCGGGAGGGAACGACTCTCGTTCCTCCAGCCTAGGTATTCTGCAGCGGGGAGGCAGCTTCACTGTCTCAGAGGTTAAGGAGGTGGTGGGCAGATGCCTCCTTGTAGCAGACGTAATGTACAAGAATGTTCCACTCCGGGTAATTAACGTGTACGCCCCGTCACAAAAGGGCGAGCGGCTGGAGGTTTTTCAGCAGCTCCCACTGCTGCTGGCGACCTCCAGGCCGGTCATTCTGGGCGGTGACTTCAACTGCATCATCGATGCGGCTGGACGATCCGGCAGGGCCGACAGCAGATTGGACACTATGTCCAGATCCCTGATGGAAACAGTAAAGGATGCCAAGCTGCACAACGTCTTCAGTAACCCTGCAGATGGAGCGCAGCGTAGATACACCTGGTCGCAGCCAGACGGGTCCATCCGTTCCAGGATAGACTTCCTGTTTGTGTCCCATATGTTCGCAGTCAGATCCACCAACGTCAAGCCGGTGTTCTTCTCTGACCACTGCCTCCTACTTAGAGGAAGATCAGAGCGTGGGCAGAGGGGCATGGAAGCTAAACGTGCAACTGCTGACTCCAGAGAACATTGAGGAGCTTGAGGGATTACAAAGGTTCGAGAACCATGAAACTCCTCTTTGAGTCCCTGACACACTGGTGGGAAGCGATCAAGGGAAACATCAAAAGGTTTTTCATCCTCAAAAGCGCCCAGAAAGCTAGAAAGGAACAGAGGGAAATGTCCCGACTCCAGAAAAACATGCAGGATCTGCTCCGGCTGCAGTCGATGGGGATCGATGTCAAGGAGGAACTCCAAGAGGTGAAGAGCCAGCAAGCCTTGCTCTTTGCCTCGGAGGCCTCCAAGATCATCTTCCGTTCCAGAGTCCGCTTCATGGAGCAGGATGAGACATGCTCATGTTTCTTCTTCCAAAAGGTACACAGAGAGAGCTCTGTGATCAGCAGCATGAAGGAAAAAGATGGCTCAGTAAAGTCATCGCAGTTTGATATTTTGAGGATCAGCAAATCCTTTTATGCCGGATTTTATGACATGAAGCCCACAGACAGCACGGCCTCCCAGTCCTTCCTGTCCTCTATCACGGAGGTCTTAGACAACAGTACACGGGAGAGCCTGGACAAACCGCTAACTCCTGACGAACTGACTAAGGCCCTTGAGTCTTTCGAGAGAGAAACTCCTGGAAGCGATGGCTTGCCGGCGGAGTTCTATTCGGCTCTGTGGGACTGGATCAACCCAGACCTGCTAGAAGTGTACGATAGTATGCTCCTGGCCGGCAGTATGTCAGAATCCATGAGGAAAGGCATCATCACCCTCATCTACAAGCACAAGGGGGAAAGGGAGGAAATTAGAAATTGGCGATCCATTTCACTGTTGAATGTGGACTATAAGATTCTGTCCAAGGTCATCGCCAATCGGGTCATATCCGTTCTGGAATTGGCAATCGACCCTGACCAGACTTGCACTGTGCCGGTTAGGAAGATCCCTGACAGCCTAGTGCTGCTCAGGGATACGATTGACTATGTACAGGACAGGGGTGTGGATACCTGCCTAATCAGCCTGGATCAGGAGAAGGCCTTTGACAGAATATCACACACCTACATGGTGGATGTGCTCTCCAAAATGGGGTTTGGGGAGGGAATTCGCAATTGGATCCAACTGCTCTACACAAACATCAGTAGCGCAGTCTCAATCAATGGGTGGGAAACAGAAAGCTTTCTTATTAAATCTGGAGTCAGGCAGGGCTGCCCTCTCTCCCCTGTCCTGTTTATGTGTTGCATAGAACCCTTTGCTGAGTCCATCAGGAAGGATCCGGGCATAAGAGGAGTGACAATCCCAGGCAGTGGAGGCACTCAGATCAAAGCCTCCCTGTACATGAACAATGTGACTGTCTTTTGCTCGGATCCGCTGTCGGTGCACAGACTGATTCACATCTGCAACCAGTTCGAACTGGCCTCGGGAGCCAAGGTAAATCGTGGGAAGAGCGAGACCATGTTCTTAGGGAACTGGAGGAACCGGGGCATGCGTTAGAAACTGTATGGAGTGAGAGGCTATGTTGGAAAGAAAACTGGGCATGTGGGAGCGATGCTCCCTCTCCATTGTGGGTAAGAATCTGGTCATCAGGTGTGTGGCACTCTCGCTGTTGCTGTATGTGGCGCAGGTCTGGCCCATTCCAGACTCCTGCGCGATGGCGATCACCCAGGCCATCTTTCGCTTTATCTGGAGGTCGAAAATGGATCGTGTCCGTAGGGACGCAATATACAAGCTTCTAGATAAAGGGGGAAAAAAACGTGCCCAACATCGCCCTCATACTGATGGCCACCTTTGTGTGCGGCTGGATCAAGCTGTGCATAGACCCTCGGTACACAAACACCAAGTGTCACTACATGCTGAGGTTCTATCTGTCCCCCGTGTTGCGAAGGATGGGTCTGGCCACGCTGCCGCGGAACGCTCCAAGTAGTTGGACCGTGCAATACCACCTGTCCCTCGCGGAAAAGTTTATGCAGAGAAACATCTTTGACCACAAGTCCATCAGGCAGTGGTCGGCACATAACATCTTAGAGGCCCTGCGGGAAAAGGAGAGGGTGGTTCCTGTGGGATAGTTCCCCGAGCAGACTGTCAAAGTCATTTTACAGAATGCCTAATCGCCAGAACTTTCCAACAAGCACCAAGATGTAGCTTGGCTGGTGGTGAGAAAGGTTCTCCCTGTCAGATCTTTCCAACACGCCAGGAGTCTCACCCCCTCTGCACGTTGTCCTCGAGGTGGCTGTGGTGAGGAGGAGACTGTTGTTCACCTCCTTGTGGATTGTGCCTTTGCAAAGAAGGTCTGGAGAGAGAAGCAGTGGTTTCTGTCGAGGTTCATCCCGAGCAGTTCTGTGCCACAGGACTCTGTGCTCTACGGGCTGTTCCCAGAGACACACACCAAGACAAACATCAACTGCAGCTGGAGGATCATCAACTCAGTAAAAGACGCTCTTTGGTCTGCCCGAAACTTGTTGGTCTTCCAGTGCAAAGAGTTGTCCCCGACCGTGATGCAGACTGGCACATTCCAAAGTCCAGGACGACGTGCTGAGGGACGCACTAAAGCTTGGGGCAGCCGCTGCAAAGGCGCAATGGGGGAGGGCCACTGTCTAAGACCTTTCTGCCACAGTGCACCTAGGGGCTGGGAACTGTTGAGAGCCCCTTGGGCTGTACAGCGCAAAATGAATGTCTGCATTGATTACTAATTGTATTATAATTGTATTGAAGCACCTCAGAGAGCAACATGATGTATGTTGATAACTCCAATCCCATTGTCTGATTGTCCATATTGAAATGATTGGAATATTCATTGATTGTATTGATGCACCTTGTGATCCAAGTGTAAAAGTTGAATCTGATTGTACTTTTGTGACGGTGATTTTTGAAATGTTTTGGAATGTTCTTCCAGATATTTTACGAATAAAGTATATTTTTCAAAAAAAAATGATAGCTACTGCAAAGGTGCAATGGGGAAAGACTAGTGTATAAGGCCTTTCAGCCACAGTACACCAATGAGCTAGTAATGGTGCAGGACCCTTTGGGATGCAAGCTTGTTCTTGAATGTGTATAGTTACTACAATTGTTTTGAGGCACACAAAGTGCAACATGATCTGTGGAAAAAGCTGATTGTTTGTTCTGCTTCCTACTATGACAATTTGAAATGTATTTTGTAATGTTCTTTTAGATGTTTCTTTTAGAATAAAGCATGTTTTGCAAAAAAAAAGCAGATGATATATATAGCTTAGTAAATAAGGATATTGAATATAAAGACAAGAAAGTCATGGTAAACATTTACAAATATCTGGTTAGGCATCAAATGGAATATTGTGTACAACAAGGTCTTGGTACAAGGTACACAGGAGGTTTAACAAGGATGTTACCAGGACTGAGGGGATTTAATCATGTGGAAAGACTGGAGAAGCTGGGATTGATCTTAGAGCAGAGAGAATTAAGGAGAAACCTATTAGATGTTTTGAAACTGATGAGGCTTTTGATGGAGCCATTGGGTCAAATCCCTTTCCTTTGGTAATTGGGCAATAATAGATTTAAAAGAATTGGCAAATGAAATGGAGGAAAAATTAGGAGAATTTTTTCTCGCAGAGGGTCGTTAGGATGTAAAACTTTATCAAACTCCAGATGGAATTTTCCATTCCAGGAATAAGTCCTGTGGCGGGGGCAGGGACGGGAAGTGTTTCCCGCCATGGGAATTCATGCCATGTCATGTGACATCGGCCTCATTAACTATGCAGTGGGGTGGGTGGGGTGGGTTTCCTGACGTTGTGACAGGACAGGATGGATGGCTCACGCCCTGAGTACCGTCTTAAAAGATGCCAGGGCATTATTGAGGATATAAGATGGACTTCCCGAAGATAGAAGGTGGACCTCCGGGTAGACTCAGAAGCTGGAAGGTCCACCTGACAGATACTCCCCCTTACCCACTGCTGCACGTTACAATGTCCACGACTCCTGGAGGCCTCCACCCTGATCTCTGCAGGCTGCCCCAGGCCTTCTTCAGCTAAGTCCAGATATCTCCATGCCACGTTGGTGCAGATGTGGGAAGGGTGTGGGTGATTCCAGTCTTCTGCACCCCATTAACAGGATACAATTCGATTTCACGTCAGCCTCTGGGGTGGGGGGGGGGGGGATGGGGGGGGGGGTTGGGTTGGGTTGGGGGGGGGGGCTGCAGGAGCGCAAAAATCTTGCCACCATTTTATGCCAGTGGGAAACCGATTGTTCAGCTCCTACGGCACTCTTTCCCCCTCTTCCAACACCCCCCCCCCCCCCCTTCCCCGTCCACCTTAAACCTGCTGCGGGTGGGACTGGAAAATTCCGGCCATAATCATGTTATGTTCAAAGTACATTTTGCTGCTCTTTCTTAAATGAACCTCCTTATTAACTGCAGGGATCTGTTGGTGCCTAATCAGAGTATCCAAAGAAGCATGGAAATGTTTACCAACTGCCTACGTGTTGCACTTCAGTAAGTAGATAATCTATTGGTCATTATGACTATCCCTAGTTTGTTTTACAATTACTACCGCTTGGATCTTGCAAATCCTTGAACCTGGGCTTACAGATGAAGCCACATATTTTCCTTAGCTCTGTGGCTAGCTCCAACACAGCTGAATAAGAAGTTAAAATCCCACTCCCGAGACATGGGCCTGAATTTTTCAGGCGGCCGGCGGGCTTGGCGGGAGCGGCCGCGGAGTCGATCGGCTCCGTGCCGCCATTTTACGCGGACGGGCCAATTAAAGCCCGCCCAGCCTAAGACGCGAGCCATCGCGTTCGGCGCTACCTGAGCGGGCGGCGGGAGTGGGTGGGGGTGGGAGGAGAGTGAGTCGGGGGGCCAGCAAGGAGCTGCCTCAGGGAGATTGAACTGCCATTCAAATTATCAAATACATGGGTTAAAAATTTATTCAAACATGTCCCCTCATGTGACATGAGATGGGGCGTGTTTTTATAGTTAGGAAAAAATTTTCATTTTATTAATAAAAGCTTTAGGAAACCTGATCCCGCTGGCGGATGAGGTTTCCTAAGAAACGCGAAGGCCGCTTAGCGGGGACAGCGTTAACAATTAGCTTAATCACTACCTTAATGGCCTTAATAGGCCGTTTAAATATCGGCGAGCACACAGCCAACTCTGGCGCGTGCCCGCCGCGCGAAACATCGCGAGACAGCGCAATGATGCCGGGACACACGCCCAACATCGTCCCGCGTCACTTTACACGTCAGTGTGTCGGGCCCCTCCCTGCACGCCAACTGAAAAATCCTGCCCACGAGCACATAACCTACGTTGACACCTCAGTGAAGTGCTGTACTGTTGGATGTGCCATCCTTCGGATGAGACGTTAACCCGAGGCCCAGCTGCTCTCACACATGCACATAGAAGATACCCAAAGCACAGCAGAATCATAACAGCGGAGCAGAGGCCATTCAGCCCATCAAGTCTTAGCCAGCTCTCTGTAACCTGAAAATTTCTCATCTTCAAGTGTTTATCCAATTCCCTTTTGAAAGTCACAAATGAATCTTTCTCCACTGCCCTCTCATGCATAACCATTCTGTACATTTAAAAAAAAATCTTTATGTGTCCTTTGGCTTACTTTGCCCATCACCTTGAATCTGTGTCCTCTGGTTCTTGACCCGTCCACCAATTTTCTCTCACCCTCCATTGTTGAATAATGCATTTGCAACCCTCCAATCCACTGTGACCTTTGCACAATATATAAGGAATTTTGGAACATCGCAATCACTAAATCCACACTCTCTGCAGCTACCTCTTTCAAAACCCCAGGTTGTAGGCCATTAGTACCAAAGGACTTATCGGTTTTCAATCCCATTAACATCTCCAGTACTTTTTATGAACTAATATTAAACACTTTAAGCTCCTCACTTTTCGAGTCTTGGCTCCTCATTATTTCTGGTCTAGTGTCTCTTAATGTGCACTCATTGTGCTTGTTTCAGATAAACAAAATAAGTGACAGCCATTTGCTGACTCATTCCTCAGGGCGATGCCTTGATAATCAGGGTCAAGCTGCCTGATTTAAATTTCAAACAATATTGGCAGTCATCATCACTGGAGCATTCTCCATGGCATCGCCTCTACCAATCAGAGTCCACTTGCTAACCAATCAGCACTCTCTTCACATAGATTATAATTTCTTTTTCTTCTAATACTGGTTATCTTGCGAAATGTCCTGATGAATGCAAGATGAAAAGCTTTGACACGTCTCTCCTTTCAGCAGTAAAAATTTATTCCTTAAAAGATGCAAATGGTCACTGACTCATACAAGGCCTTTTGCTTCAGCACTGTCTCTGGAACGACATTGTAACAAACTTCCCTGCTCACTCTGTTCATAACAAGTGGCCCTTACGGGAAAGTGCATGCTCATGGACACTGAGTGGGAACAAGAGGACTGTTCCTGGTTGTGGTACCCTCAACATGGCAGAACTGCTTGCTAATAGTCAATATCTAGCATCATGGAGCACTTGAGCAAGATTAGAGGCAGACAGCACCTGTACAAAAGTATAGAATGAGAGTCTAGAGCAAAAGAGGGAAGTAAATTTAGGATTGGAACAACTTCCCTCCTTGCCTAGCACCACCGCTCAACCCCCCTCCCCCAACCCCCTTCAATCCCCACAACATCTGCCTGAATTTTGCACTATATTTGTAGGTGGTGGCTTCAGTTAACTGTTACTTTACAATAGCACAGCTAAGGTCAGGAGTCAGTGACATTGTGTATGGGTTGGTGGGGGGTATAGAGGCAAGGTCTGCCTTGGAACACCTCAACCTTCTTACTCTTCATTTTGAAAGGGCAGACTGTTTACAGTGGGTAAAGGTTCAAATAAGATATTTCACCTCTGTTTCTTTTTAATAGGGCATCAGACCAGCAGGACAAAGAAGTGGGAAATTCCAATAACCATCACGCAGAATTCTGCACGCTGGTGCTAATTCAGTCCATTAGGTATGTTTCTCATAACATACACACTCAGCTGGCTATGTAGCCTCTTTGTGCACCCTGTTGACTCATTTCTGGTAACAGGATGTGAGGCTGGTTTGAGTTCTTCCTGCTTTATGATGACATGTTAATTACTTTGCAGGAGAGCACTAACTATTTTACTTTTTCAGTTTTTACTTCTTGACGTTGGTGAGCGTGTAACAGCTCACAGTTAGCTTCAAGAGTTAGTGTTGTCAGTTCATTCACTCATATCATTCTCCTCACCTCCCTGTCAGATGAATTCTGTGACCTTCTCATAACTGCTCTACCAGGGCATTACTTTTTAACTTTGTTCTGGAGATCTGTGGATGTCAGATATTAAAGTTCAATTTCATCTGCTGGATGCATGTATAGAATTTTTATTTAAAAGCAGTTACAAGGACACTGACTTACAAAGACACTGACTTAAGATGGCTGCCAGAGGTCACCTGACCTGTCTGCAACTACAAGTTGGTCAAGCTTCTGGAAGCTTCCACCGTGGATTATAAATGGACTGACTAAGACAACCTTCCAGTGGAATTTCTCTCCTGCTAATACCAATGATTGTTTCAAGGATGGGCTGAAACCTAAAATGGCAGCCACAATTTACATCACAATGCAGCTACATTTCATTTCCTCAGGATGGAGACAGAGGGCAGAATTTTCTGTGCCTGCTGGCATCAGGTCTCATGGCGAGCGCAAGCAGACAATATGGCGGGAAGGTCAAAAATCAGTTTCACAACTTTGTGAAACCAGTTTGCAATGATCCACTTGCCTGTCAATGCCGGGCTGTCATTCCCACTGCCGCACATCTGGAACTTCATTGTAATATGTCTGCATATCATTATAAGCCCAGCTCACCAGAACCACGCCCCACGCTGGATCATCTGAGCACGTTGGCATGATTGTACCCCGACATGTTTCACAACTGTACATAAGCAACATGCACTCAGTGGGCTGCACTTGGCTCGGAACTTCAAGGTTTGTTTGCCTACCTGGCTTCGAGCAGCATGCACAGTCATCAGCGCCAGACAGTGTCACATCACTTTTAGGGGGGTTCACAGGCAGGTCCTTACCTACCAGAGCAGCTGTAAGGCAGAGGGGTGGTTCTTAGATGGCTGCAGGGCTAGGGCTTGCTTGGGGAATAAGTGGCCTTGGGGGATAAGTGGCCTCAGGCAAGGGAAGAGGCTGCAGGGCGAGGGCTGTACTGGGGTTAGGGGGTTATACCAGGGCGTGTGTGTGTGTGTGTGTGTGGAGGGGTGGGGGGGTGGGGGGCACGTGTTGATCTGTGCAATTGGCCTCAAGATGGTGAGGGCTGAGGAGACAGTCTCCAGAGGAGATGAGGCCAGATGGAGATTTGAGGGGGTGTGTGAGGGAGTGAGTGGTGATGTCCCTTGAGCTGGCAGTGAGTGAGATGCCAGTGAATGTGTGATGTGCTTGAGTGTGTGAGTTTAGAGCGATGAGATGGTTGCCTTACAGTGGCAGTATGGAGCAGATCATTCATTCTCTTTCGGCACTGGATGGCCAACCTCTTCTGTGCAGCATTAGCACTGACCACCACTGCCACCACCTTCAAAGCCAGAGTGATGAGATTGCTGGACCTCCTGAGGCCAGAGCTGGGGTGGAGGACATCACGACAAGCCTCCAAAAGACATTCCAGTAATGGTTCACTGAACTCTGCTTGGCTTTTGGGGCCATGACTTCACTAGAGCAAGGATTGAAAACTGGGTGCGCGGCTGCAGTTTAGATATGGCACCCGGAGTGCGGAAACAGTGAGGTAACGGCATGGCGGGCGACTCAGTGGCCGTCCACCAGCGAGACGGCATGTTTCCTGTGGCTCCATAACTAATGTGGCGGGATTGGGACAATATAGCATGAAAAGCTGCTGTTGCGGCCGGTGGGTGAAACGTCCCGTCTCCCGCCCGCTACCGCACATTGTGCGAATCTGATTCCTCCCAGAGAGCCTACAGGGTCGAAGGCTACCTTACAGATGTTGATATTTTTTCCTAGCTCATCAAATGGAAGAATGGGCTATTCAGAAGTGACTGCCTGGACCTTAAAAAAATTAATTACCTTGTCCAAAACACAGTGGCCAAGATCTGTTCGGACATGAGCTAATAAAGTACCTTCTGTGGAAAATACCATTGTCATGGAAAGAGAGGTCATGTGATCGAAATCACCCTTTTGAAATTCCTTCAATTAGGACTCTGTTTGCTTTGCAGCAGTCTACAGAAATAATATCTAGAAAGCAGATCCACCATCAGAAAGCTGCTTGCCCCTTCTCTCTCAGTTACATTTCAACACTGTGAGCAGCAGACAGGGAAATTCTGAAGAAGACTTTGATTACCTTCGTACAATTCCAGGAAAGAAGAAACAACAGCCAGGGCTTTAAGCTTCACCTCAGCCGAAAACCAAAGCTTTTGGATTATTACGGACAGACCAGCCATCCACCTACAACCAACAAACTCTTTACATCTTTGTCTTTTACAATTGAATCTTAATTTGGCCAAAAGTTGACCTCCTTTATTTCATAGGTTGTATTTTTTTGTGCATGCGCATGCATGCAACAGTGTGTTTACCTTTTAATTTTTTAAAATATTTTTACCTTAGTGGGTTTTTACCACAATAAAAATTAACCCCTTACATGTTGAAAGTCAAGAAAGTCTAAGTGAGTTCTTTGCAATCAGCATGTAAGCAGCTAAGTGCATACACTGAATTGGCATATTCATACTTTTAAACTTCAAAAGCCCCGTTGTGATCAACCGAGAAGTGGGAAAAAGAGAGGGAGTCCTTCCACCTTTCCTCCCCTGGTGGTAGTATCTTGGACTATCATTCAGTCGGCCAGTTAGCTTGACGTCTGTCATGGGGAATCGATCATTAAGGAGGTTATAGCTGGGCACTTAGTAGTGCTCAAGACAATCGGGAAGAGTCAGCATGGTTTTGTGAAAGGAAAATCATGTTTAACCAAATCATATTTATTGGAGTTTTTTGAAGGACTAATATGTGCAGTGGATAAAGGGGAGCCTGTAGATGTACTGTAATTGGATTTCCAGCAGGCATTTAATAAGGTGCCACATCAAAGATTATTAGGGAAAACAAAAGCACATTATTTAGTGGGTAACATATTAGCATGAATGCAAGATTGGCTGGCTGGGAGAAAGCAAAGAGATGCATAAATGGATCTTTTTTGAATTGACAGGATGTGACGAGTGGAGTCCCACAGAGGTCTGTGCTGGGACCTCCGCTTTTTACAATTAAGTAAATTGATGTACAATGACTTAGATGAGGGGAGCGAAGACATGGTAGCTAAATTTGCAGGTGACACAAAGATAGGTAGGAAAGTATGTTGTGAGGAGGACATGAGGAGGTTGCAGATGGATATAGATAGGTTGAGTGAGTGGGCAAGATCTAAATGGAGCTTAATGTGGGAAAATGTGAAGTTGTTCACTTTGGCAGGAAGAACAAAAAAGCAGAGTATTACTTAAATGAAGTACAGCTTCATAACTCTGAGATGCAGAAGGATCTAGGTGTTCTAGTACATGAGTCACAAAAAAATAGTATGCAGGTATAGCAAGCAATTAATGGAATGCTTTACTTTATTATGAGAGGGATTGATCATAAAAGTAAGAATATTATGCTTCAGTTATACAGGGCGTTGGTGAGCCCACACCTTGAACATTGTCTGCAGTTTTGGTCTCTTTATTTAAGGCAAGATGTAAATGCATTGGAGGCGGATCAAAGGAGGTTTACTAGATTGAAACCTGGAATGAGTGGATTGTCTTATGAGGAAAGGTTGGACAGACTGGGCTTGTTTCCACTGGAGTTCAGAAGAATGAGGGGTGATTTGATTGAAGTATACAAGATCCTGAACGGCTTTGACAAGGTGGACGTCAAAAGGATGTTTCCTCTTGTGGGTGAGTCCAGAACTAGGGGGCACTGTTTTAAAATTATGGGCCACCCTTTTAGGACGGAGATGAGGAGAATTTTTTTCTCTGATGGTTGTGTGACTTTAGAACTCTGCCTCAGAAGGCAGTGGAAGTGGGGCCATTGAATATTTTTAAGGCAAAGGTAGATATTGGCAGGGGAATCAAAGGTTATCGGGGTTAGATGAGAACGTGGAAATCGAAACACAATTAGATCAGCCATGTTCTCATTGAATGGCGGAGCAGGATCAAGAGGCCGGACGGTCTACTCTTGTTCCTATTTCTTATGTTCATATGTCCTTAATAAGAAAACAGAATGGAGCAAATCATTTTTCAAATCAGCAAATCAAAAAGCAAATATATAGGAAATTTTTATTGGTGATCAGGGCCCAGGGTGCACAGGACCCAGATTGAAGAGGGTTCAGAGTGAACAGAACCAAGAGTGCATCATACTGAGGGGAATTTGCCCTTATTTTAGTGGGCTCAGTGGATGCATAGTAAGAGGAAGAAAAGAGGATATGTTGTGATTGGCAGGTCATGTGGACTGTTCCATTTGCCTCTTGTCCAGACTATACATCATAGCTTCCTTTGTGCTGTTGTTATTTAGACCCATAGTGAGCACGCTCAGGCTCTCGTAATTACACACCCCACTCCTGATACCATGTTCCAAGTGGTGGATCAAATGGCTTCTGCTCTCAAGCCTTTATACACCAAGGATGACATCAGAAGTGACATGATTATGACAAGCCTCTGGTAAGCCACAGTGCACAACAGCACTTTTCCAAACAGGTAGTATCCCTGCCTCTGAGCCAGAAGCCGTAGGTTCATTAATGGCTAAGAAAGGTGCGTTCATAATGCAGCTAAACAGTTTGATTATCAACCTACAAACCTTTCCAACACTCGCCACTGGCAGGCGGTAAGAATGGGGGAGATTCCTGGTCAGCTATGTGATGGATAGGATGTCGGAGCCCCTAACATCACTATCCATAGCTCCAGACTACAACATCTATGTAAAAGTCAATGCCAATTTTCAGCCCTGCTCTATAAGCCTTGGCTCTTCAGCAGGGCTTCTTTGTTTGTCAATGTTTCAAAGGATCTTTCTAGGTTGAGACCTGCACAGTTTGTCAAAATGCATATTCAATAACAATCAATATTCAATAACTCAATATTCAATAACTCAACTCCTTAAGTCAAAAATCGATAAGCAGAATACTGTAAATGCTGTAAGTCTGAAATAAGAACAGAAAATGTTTGAAGTAATGGGCTGAGGACAGAAATGTCAGAAATGCCTATTGCGTTGTTCCAGTGAAGCTCAACATCAGCCTGAGGAACAGCACCTCATCTTTCAGTTAGGATCCTTTACAGCCTCCTGGGCTCAACATTGAATTCAACAATTTTTGACTATAATCTCTGCTCCATTTTGTTTGCTTTGCTTTTTTGTTTTTTCTCTTATTTTTTGCTTTTGATCAGCAGCACACATGCTCTTTTGTTTCTTTTCTTGTCCCATCACCATTCTCTTTGGCCCTGGAGGACTAACTCTTCTCCTGCCTTCTACCCTATTCATAGACTTTTGTCCTTCTCCCACCCGCCCCTTGCTCAAAACCTCCTTTCCCAGTTCTGATGGAAGGTCACAGGCCTGAACTATTAACTCTGTTTCTGTCCACAGATGATGCCATAATCTGCTAAGTATTTCCAGCATTTTCTGTTTCTGTTTCTGTTCCTCAAATCAATTCCTGGGTTTGTGTTGCTAAAAAAAGACATTTTTTTATCAAAGCTTTTCAAATTACACTCCTCAAGACAATCGCAAGTGTACCAATGTAAAGCTAATGAATTGTGCTGATGAGTTCAAGATGAAAAGCTTCAACAGAATGTCTTTTTTCAGCAATACACAAGTTCTGCACTACCAAACAGCTACTTTGGTTTGTCTTGTGTGCGATCCTCCATTGTCACCACTCATGTATTTTCTACTAATATTCCCTCCAGACAGCTCATGCCCATGTTTCAGAATTTAATAGATATCTTTTCTGTTTCTTTAAGATTGGTGCAGCTGTGTCGTCACACTAACCAGGAAGACTACAGAGCTCACTTTGTGCAAGTCCTCCAAAGAACTATAAGGTAACTGGTGGAAATCATTCGCAATGCATTCCTACCCACTTCCAATATGCACTGCTGGGCAACAATAACTAGGAGAACAATTTGTTAAAAGGCATGTGATGGTTCGTTCACTGGAGGTGACTGCTGCTGAGTACTTAGATGAGGATGGGACAGCAAGCAGGAGAATGCTAATGCATACTGAGATGTTGGGTGCACTGACTGATCTACCAGGCAGGGTCCTGTCACTGTCGAGGAGCATGGTGTATTACAGTTTCACTTGGCAGAGGGCATGTTGCGAGCTTTTTGAGCCTCTCTTTGCCTCTGTTCCATCTCCTAGAAGCACTGCCATTATTATCGCCACACCAGTTGCAGTTTTTGGGTGCGAGGCTCACTTGTTCCTCTGCTGCCCCAGCCTCGTGCAGGCAAATGTAGGGCCAAAACACCTAAAAAAAACCACTCCAGTCACTTTGTAGTAGAAAAAGTTCTAAACATTTAATCTGCCAACAATCAGGGTGTCTGGCCCTTTAAATAGTACTACTGCAGGTGCTACCATGTTTTTTTTCTGATTGATTTTATATTTCCTTCCACCACCTTGTTTAAATGTTTCATAACTTCCCTATTTTTTTATTTTTTTGCAAGTACATTTCCTGTTCTGATGTAGCCCATAGTTACCGTCCTGGTCCTGTCTGCCCCAGAACTGGTGATATTGCTCCACAAATCAGAAAGCTCCCCACTCCTGACACCATACATCATGAGGCATTAAGTTCACTAATCTTCTGATCCTAACCTATTCTAGCACATGGCTGGGGGGTAATCTGGAGACTGACACCCTTGAAGTACTGATCCTAAACCTGCTACTATTATTTCATTGATCATATGGTCAAGCTAATGGCCTGTTCCTTTACAACTGATCAATTTGATTTCCCTGCTCTACTCTCTTTGTACTTTCTGTATAATGTCTGGATGATAACCTGGTCATGTATACATATGTAAAGTTAGAATTTGATTTCATCTCGTATGGTCTGGGCTTGTGTTTTTGTTATAAATGGCTTGTGGAATTTTGTACTCCAACTAGAAATAACGAAAGGGTTAAAGTTCATTCACAGAAAGCTTTATGGTATACAGAGTATAATTTAGCAGTCTGAGCTATTTAGTTTCTGCTGAGCGGTATGCATAAATTATGCCTATGACCACATTATGAATCAAGACAGCTGGATAGGAAGTGAAACTGTAGGCCTCTTAAGGAGTAGGACTTTAAGGGGTGGAAATTGCTAAATTATTTGTAAAAGACGTGCAAGTGTAGGGAAGGATCAGAAGTTTGGGGGCTGAATGCTTCATGATAGTGGTGGTGTCAGAAAGGGGATTTCCAGTTTACGAGGCACTGTCACCAGTTCTGGGAAAGACAGGAGCTGAACAACAGGTATTGTAAACAAGTTGGTTTCTGGTATTTTGAAGAAATTCTCACATTCCTGGAGATCTTGATCACAATAACACTTTCCCTGTCATAATAAATTATTCAGGAGAGCAAGTGTGAGAAATGGACTATAAGGATGTTGTTCTTTCCGTGATAATTGATGGAGTTGGGGTCCAAAGGATCATGGAAGTTTCTGCCCAGGAATCAAATGGGATAATTAATAACTAATTTCTCCATATATCTATGGCTCAGAAATTGCTTTTCTGAAGGACAGAGTAAAAGGATTACATTGCATTCATTTTTGTTTTGTCAAATTCACATTGTCTTTTTGCAGTATTGGAAGACACGTTCACCCCTTTTGCAACGTGAGCAACTCTCCTTCCTGCTCATTTCTCCTAAGCTGCTTCCAGAACCTGTTGCGGCCCGAATGCAATTCCCCTTTAAGACGTGCAGACTGGCCTTAAGTAGCTCAGGTTAGCTTTGAATGGTGTTAGCTTTGCACAATCTTAAGCACCCCCCCACCCCCACTCCCCTGCTGAGGAGTACAATCATTCATCAGCATATTTAAAGCTAGGGGCAGAATTGTCCCAGAAACCGGCAAAGTCCGATATCGGGTAGGGAAATTGGTGCGTGACCTGCTGATGACAATAGTGGCTTTTTCTGTTGTATCATTCTGCAGCCCTAGAGCACTCATTTGAGTTTGAAGTGTGATCATGAGGGGTTAACAGTAGAGGGACTATCATTGGTACTGTCAGGAATTGTTACTTAAGTGCTGCTTGAGTGGGCACAATTGCTTAACTAGTTTGACTCACGTCAATTAAGCTCAAGCTTAACGCTCTCAGCTGCAGAAGAATGCTCATCATTGGCATGTTTTGGCACTTGTCCAGCTGTTTTCTTCCTCCCCACCCCCGCCCCCACCCACCGTTGCAGCATGTGCTTGTGTTCAGATGTCAGTCTGTGCTGCCATTGACCTCCCCTTGCACTGTCACCCTTGCCCTGGCACCACAAGCCAGCTATAAAGAAGCCGTTGTGGAGCTGCTTCATTGCATTGGGATCATCGCAAGCGCTGGGCAAAGTTGTGTGCACTCCCCTCCGAGATCCCCTCGAAATTCAGGTCACCAGGCGCACGACGTTTAAAGGTAGTTGTAAATCATGTCGACGTGAGCTTTAAATATGAGGTGGTGATGGGGGTGGGGTGTTGTTGGGTGGGGGGGGCGGTGGGGGGGGCGGTGTTGGAGGTGATTCCGGCATGTGGCCACAATAACGAGATGCAAAGGCATTCAAATTAAGTATCCAACATTCGATGGCGGGAAATGTGCCCCGTCATTGGCTGGGCAGAGGAGTCAATTGCTTCCTCGATTCACGACGCCGGGAAACGCACCTCGGGCCTTCTCGCGTGGTTCTCCGTTCTCCTCACTGAACACGCCCGTCACGATCGAACGCGGAAAATCACGGCCTAGGCTGCATGCAGCTATCGTGTAAATGGGCAGGGAGCACAAACTCCACGTGCTGCTCACATCAGAATGGGCTGTCCAATTTTACCACTGACATTTTTACAACAACACCACCAACAGTTTGTATGTCAACAGTGCTTTTGACATGTTAAAATGTCCCAAGGCACAGAGGCATTGTAAATCAAATGTGACACTGAGCCGCATAAGGAAATGTTAGGACAGCTGACCAAAAGCTTGGACAAAGAGGTAGGTTTTAAGGAGCATGTTATAGGAGGAATTCGAGGTATAGAGGCAGAGTGGTATAGGGAGGGAATTCCAGAGCTTACGGCCTAGGCAACTGAAGACCCGGCCACCAATTAAAAAAGAGTATGCACAAGAGGCCAGAATTAGAGAAGTGCAGATATCTGTGGGTTTTGGGGCCGGAGCAATTACAGAGATAGGGAGAGGCGAGGCCATAGCAAGATCTGATAACAAGGATGAGAATTTTAAAATCAAAGCATTGCTTAACCAGAAGCCATTGTAGGTCAGTGAGCAGAGGGGTGATGGGTGAATTGAATGCGGTGTGAGCTATGACCCAGGCAGCAGAATTTTTCATGACCTCAAATTTACTGAGCATAGAATGTGGGAGGCCAGCCAGAGGAATGTTCGAATAGACAAGTCTGGAGGTAACAAAGGCATCACTGTGGACTTCAGCAGCCAAAGAGCTGAGGCAGGGACCGAGTCAGGTGATTTTGTTGAGTTGAAAACAGGCAGTATCACAGAAGGTGTATGATATGTGGGTGAAAGCTCATTTCTGGATTAAATATGACACCGAGGTTGCGAACAACCTGACTCGGTCTCAGGCAATTGCCAGGGAATATGATGAAGTTAGTGGCTAGTGAACGGAATTTGTAGCAGGGACCAAAAACAATGGCTTCAGTTTTCCCAATATTTAATTGAGGAATTTTTTTGCTTAACAGTATGGATGTCAGATAAGCAGTATGATAGAGTGGAGGGGTCAAGAGAGGTGGTGGTGAAGTAGAGCTCAGTGTGTTCAGCGTACATGTGGGATCCTACGGTGTGTTAATGGATGATGCTGCCAAGTGGCAGCGTGTAATTGCGAAAAAGGAGGGGCCCAAGGATAAATCCTTGGGAACAGCAGAGGTGACTGGTTGGGAACTTAGAGTAATCATTGATGGCAATTCTCTGGCAACAATTAGATAGAAAAGAATGGAACCAGGTAAGTGACGAGGGTCCTGATCAAGCATGTAGCATCTGAAAAGCTCCCTTTAATAAAGTTTATCTGTTTCTTGTCCTGCAGCTGGACAATGGTGAAGTGGCATTGGAATAAGATGGTGTGGTCAAGTGTGTCAAAGGCTGCAGACAGGTTGAGGAGGGATAGTTTAACTTTATCACAGTCACATACGATGTCATTTGTGACATTGTTCAGAGCTGTTTCGGTACTGTGGCAGGGGTAAAATCCTCTTTAGAGGGATTCAAACATAGAATCCCGGGAAAGATGGGAACAGATTTGGGAGTGTGTAATGACTTGACAGACCGGACAGGTTTCAACAAGAAACAGATAAACTTTATTAAAGGGAGCTTTTCAGGTGCTACATGCTTGATCAGGACCCTCGTCAGGAAACCCCACACCCTGAATTACATTCGCTTAGGGCTCATTGGTCAGAGCCTCCGAGAACATCATGTGACCCCTGATAGACAGGAGAGGCTATACCTTCAGTTACTGCATTTCCTCCCCCTTTAGTTTTTGACAGTCTATTTACAGAGAACATTTGAATATACAACAACATATACATATATACAACTTCAGGTGATTAAAGAGGTCTCTGAAGTGCTTTCCTTATTCGGTTAGAACAATGTAGCCTATCACTTGAGGTTTGTCCACAGGATTGACATGATCAGGAGCAGCAGCACAAGATACATCTTTAGAAAGTGGCAGTTCAGGGTTAGGCAACTCTACAGAAACATCGGAATGCCTATTTTAGATCGATTGTCACATCAGGAATTGATGGTTCGACGGTAATCACAGGCTGAGTAGTTGGTTGTTAGAATGTCCCTCAAACATGAATATGGTCCACATATTTTCAAACAATACTGACTTCCATTTCCACCTGGAAGGATAAGGGACCTGTCTCTGAGACAATGTTTCCAGGAACCCGACAAGTTCCATTTCCAAAATTCCACACACAAACTGTGTCTCCTACAGTGAATATGCGAGCTTTGTTGTGAATATCGTAATTCAATTTTTGATTATGCTGATTCCTCTCTACCTTCCCCTCTAAGTTTTGAAACACCACAGTTAACCTTGTATATAAGCGGTGTTTCATCAATAATTCAGACGCTGTTGAACCGGTAATCGAAATGAGGTGTTGTACGATAACTGAGGAGAAAGCAGGAAAGTCGAGTTTCCTGGGCACCTCCTGATAACCTCTTCATTCCAGATTTGAAAGTTTGCACAGCTTTCTCAGATAAACCATTTGATGAGGGATGATATGGAGCTGTTTTAAGACGTTGGATTCCATTTAAATTCATGAATCTCTGAAACCCTGTACTGGTAAAGACTGTACCGTTGTCAGAAACAATGATTTCCTCTAGGCCATGTATACTAAAACAATGACGCAGCTTCTCAATTGTTGCACTCGATGTTGGTGCTCTGACTTCGTATATATCTATCCATTTAGAATGTGCATCTATGATCAACAAAAACATGGTACCTAAGAAGGGACCAACATAATCAATATATAGTCCAACCCAGGGTCGACCAGGCCACTCCCACGGATACAGTGGAGCTGAAACAGGCAACTTCTCTTGTTGCTGACAATGGAGACAATGCTTGACCATGTTTTCAACGTTACTGTCAATGCCTGACCCCCAGACATTGCGCAAGTATTTTCATCTTTGATATACGCACTGTGAAGTTCTGTCAAGAATGGCTCCTTTGCTTGTGAAGCAACAACAACTGTTGATCTCCACAACAAGGTTCCATCTTGACAACTTAACTCTGTTTTTCTGGCATGGAATGGTCTCATCTCTTCAGACACTGGTGAATGAGACCACCCTTGCAAAACAAGGTCTCTGACTTTCAACAAAATTGGATCACTGTTCATCCAATTTCTAATTTGCTTTGCACACACAGACAAAGAATCCAAGAAATTCAGCACAAGCACAACTTCTTGTGGCACTGGAGCATGCACAATGCCATCTGGTAATGGGAGACGATTGAGTGCATCGCATTTGCAATATGTAAGCCAGGACGGTGCACAAAAGTAAACTGATGCGCAGATAATATCAAAGCCCAAGATTGTATTCTTGCTGATGCTATTGGTGGAATGGCCTTATCCTCACTGAATAAACCCATTAATGGTTTATGGTCTGACATAATGGTGAAGTGTTGTCCATGTAGGCACTGGTGAAATTTCTCCACTCTGAATACCACAGATAAACTTTCCTTTCCGAGCTGGAAATAACCCTTCTCAGCTGTGGAGAGTGTTCTGGAGACATAGCTAGTTGGCTTTTCTGATCCATCTTCCATTCTATGCGATAACACAGCTCCCACATCATAAGGAGAAGCATCACTTGTTGATACCAATTCTTTTGATGGGTCATAGTGTACAAAAAATCCCGACAAATGCAACAGTTTCTTTACTTCCACAAAGGCTTCTTCCTGTTGTGAATTCCACAACCAACATTGATTCACATTTAAAGACCAGTGTAATGGTGCTAACACTCTTGATAAGTTTGGCAAAGAGCAGTTATATTAGTTGATCATACTCAGGAAAGATTTAAGTTCAATTACATTGGAAGGTGACAGCGTATCTTTTATTGCCCGAACTTTCTCTTCTACTGGATGCAAACTCATGGTATTCACCCTGTGACCCAGGTAAGTAACTTCAGGTGCTGGAATGTACATTTTTCTTTCTTTAATCGTACGTTGGCTTCCATGCATCTTCTCCACACCTCCTCCAGGTTGGCCAAGTGTTCGGTCTCAGTTGACTCTATGATCAGAACATCATCTAGGTATACTACCACTTGGGGAAGTCCTTGCAAAAGACTCTCCATTGTCCTTTGGAAGATCGCACATGCAGACTACACTCCAAAGAGTAGGCGAGTGTACCAACACGCCCTTGGACGTGTTGATGGTCACATATCCTCTAGATGTGCTGTTCCAGCTCTAGTTTTTGATAGGCATGATTCATATCCTGTTTGGCAAAGGATTTGCCTCTAGCTAGCTTTTTATATAAGTCATCTATCCCGGGAATGGAATACTTATCTAGTCTAGCTGCCTTGTTCACAATCAATTTATAGTCCTCATAAATGCGTGTGGTTTGGCCAAATGTAACCACTGGGACTATAGGTGCTGCCCATTCCGAGAATTGGACAGGCTGGATGATGCCCAGCTTTTCTAACCGACACAGTTCTGCTTCCACCTTGTCATTCATTGCATAAGGTCTAGGCTTAAAGAACTATGGTGTCACCTGAGGATCCATATATCTTTTTGCTTGCAAGCCTTTTAACTTCCCCAATTTGCCCTGAAATATACTGTTGTATTTCCTTAGCAGTTCAGGAACTCCTTCTGTTTTCAGGTGAAATATTTCAGACCAGTCAAGCTTGATTTTCTGTAACCAGTCTCAGCCCAGAAGACTAGATCCTTCTCCTGTCACTATGATCACTGCAAGCTGAGCTGTCTGTTGCCTATAAGACACTGTATAAGATACTGTGGCGATGCCATTTACCTGTATAGATTCTCCAGCAAATGTCTTCAATTTGGCGGATGTCTGCTCCGGATTCAGTGGTTTGGTACCTTCATTTAGCTATTTAAATGTGTGCTCTCCCATCACTGTGGGTGAGGTTCCTGTATCCACCTCCATTATTAGTGGGGGGCTTCCCATTAACCTGTATTGTGACAGTAATAAGTTTGGTTTTTACAAGGTTACGTTAAACAGGGAATAAATGTCAGTATCGGCAGCTTCAGGTTCTGCTGTACTTTTTAACTCAATCGTGTTGGTTTGCTGCCCAAGGGCTGTTTTGATCTCGCCCTGCATTGCCTTACTACGTGACCTTTCTTATGGCAACAATGGCATTCTGCCTTCATTAATCTACAGGGGCAGAATTTTATGTATGACATGTGGGTGGTGGGCCCCAAAAGTCAACGCTTAAAACGTTGCGCACTGACATCTGGCGAGCATCCCGATGTCACCACACGCCATCGCGATATTTAGCTGATTTAGCTGGGCGGATGCGCGATGAAGCGTGACACATGCCCACCATTAATTAAAGGCCTTGTTAAGGCCCTTAACTCAGCAATTGATGCCGATTTTGAGGTGCCTCTGCGATCTTCGGCTCAGCACACAGGCGCAACAGGCAGGCGGGTAAGTGACTTTTTAAGAAACCTCATCCACGGGCGGGATATGTGGGCTCAGAGGGGTTGTTAATGTTTTATGTGAAGTATTTATTGTAGAAAGTGTTTTAAACTTGCCTGTGTGATTGTTAGAAGTTCAGATCAATTTCCAGCAGCTTTCTCTGTACTTTGAAGCTTCAGCTCACCAGTCTGCAGTCAGGAATCTTTATCAGGCCTGCAGCTTTCTGGAGGCCTCCCTTCAGCCTGCGGGTATGGGTTCTGACATCTCTAGTGGAGGCAGCTCCTCTGAGGAGGAAGGGAGGACTAGAATAAGGAGGAGACCAGGAGTGGACAATAAACCTCCAGGGGAGCCATCTTTGGGAGGCCAGGCGCAGGCACAAGGGGCGCAGGGCCAAGAGGTTGTCCAAGGTGGAAGGGGCCACAGAAGACCCCACTATCCTGCTGCCAGTGTATACAGGCAGCAAAGCAATTACCTCAATATGTCTGAGATGCCGTGCCGAAGGAGGCTCCAAATGTCAAGGGGGACAGTCAACGATATCTGTCAGATGATTAGCCCTGAGATATCTCCTAAATGTGTGGGTGGACACCCCATCCCAGCAGTTCTGAAGGTTACAGTTGCCCTTAACTTCTATGCCTCTGGCTCCTTCCAGAGCTCGGTAGGTGATCTTTGCGGTGTCTCCCAATCAGCTGTCCACACTTGTGTCAAGCAGGTTACAGACGCTCTGTTCAGACGGGCATTGACCTTCATCCACTTCCGATGCGACCAGGCAAGTCAGACGCAGTGAGCCAGAGGCTTCGCGGCCATTGCTGGCTTCCCCCGTGTCCAGGGTGCAATAGACTGTACACATGTGGCCATCAAGGCGCCAGCAGGTGAGCCCGGTGCCTTCTTCAACAGGAAGGGCTTCCACTCCATTTACGTGCAGATAGTGTGTGATCACAGAATGCAGATTCTGCAAGTCTGGGCAAGGTACCCAGGCAGTTCCCACGACGTCTACATCCTCAGACACTCCCAGGTGCCAGGGCTCTTCAGTGCTCCAGCCCGGCTGGATGGTTGGCTGCTGGGTGACAAGGGCTATCCCCTCAGAAGGTGGCTCATGATGCCTCTCCGCCATCCAAGAACAGAAGCTGAGCAGCGCTACAATAGGAGCCACGGCACCACAAGGGCTGTGCTGGAGAGAGCCATCGGTCTTCTCAAGATGCGCTTCCGATGCCTGGACCGCTCAGGGGACACTCTCCAGTACCCCCCAGATCATGTCTCTGTGATAGTGGTAGCATGCTGCACTCTGCACAATCTTGCTGGAAAGGGGGGATGCAGTTGACGATGAAGTCGTTGATGCCCTGGATGAGGCTGCACATGATGAATCCAGCAGTAGCTCAGAGGATGAGGAAGCACAGGGCAATGATGAGGGGCAGCTCGCTGACCTGTTACTACACCAAGGAGGCAGGGACATCCGGGACACTTTAATCCAACGAACCTTCAGTTAGCTCCACATACATGGATCAGCAGGACCAGCATTGCCTGGCACTTCCACACGTGGCACTTAGGTGCTACATCTTCCACCTCATCAGCTGTAACTAAGGGCTTAGTATAAAAACATCAATGTCCGCTCAAACACTCATGATATGTCTGTGACAAATGCAGCACAAAGGAAACACCCTCAGCCATGGTCACAAATGTGGACTTTATTGCCACCAAAAAAAATGAACAAACGTCGCTCTGACATTGAGAATCAAACATTCCCTAATCTTGGGCCAACACAAAATCACCAGTGACAAACCCGTGGAGTGCCGAAGGTGCCTTATGCTTACGTTTGCGGGTGCTACGACTTGCTGCTGTCCCATCACTCGGAGTGGCTTGTGAGCCAGCCTGCTGACTCTGCTGTCCTGTTGGCCTCAATGCCTTGACGGGCGTCCTCTGGCCCGTGGAGCCTGTGATGGCCCCGCCTGGAAGGGAGTGGCCAGTTCCAGAACTGGCACCTCCCCAGTTGTCACAGCCTCAACAGATGCAATGGTCACTGGCAGAGGGGCAGAGGAGATGCTGCCCTCATCCAGAGCACCCTGAGAGGAGCTCACAGCGACGACAGGCAGCTGCTGCACTGACCTGAGGTCACATTGGACCTCCCTGATCACTGCAGATGGATGGGCACCGAGTGGCGACACTTGATGCCCAGAACATCTCCCACCTGTGGCCATTAGCACTGTGAGAGCTTGCAGATCAGAGCATAACCCAATCAGATGCTGATCAATCCGTTTGAAGACTCTCTCCATGAGAGTCGCCAATCTCTCAGTGGAGGAAGCCTGAAGCTCTTTCCTGAGGTTCATGCCATCACTGACACTCTGCCTGGACTCCTCCACCACAGAGACCAAGTGAAGCACACCCTCATGCAACCCTGCCAGATGCTCCCGCGCACCCGGCCGCTTGTGCTGCAGCTGCTGCATGGCAGACATCTCCAGAGGCACATCATCACTGCCCGACTCAGCGTGTGCCTGGTCCCTGCAGTCCTCCGTCTGCTGGCACCATCAGCATTCTCTGTCCATGCCATCTCCTCCAGCGATCGTGAAGTGCCCTCTCCAGTGTGACCCTGGACACTAACCGACGTTATAGTCCCCACTGATGTGGTAGTCGCTGTGCTGGTGCCTGCCTCGATGAAATTATATGTTGCAAGTGACAAGTGATGCCCCTCAGGTGTGGAGGGGGGGCTCTGGACTTGTTGCTGGCGGCCATGCGGTGGTGATGCTGAAATTAATAAGGACAATGGATGAGTTAGTGTTCAGTCAGTAACACCATTCATCCCTTTCCCCTACAGTCTCATAATACGCTCAATCTTCAAGAACTAAAGAACATTAGTGGGGCGGTAAATAGTCAAGAGGAGGCCCAATCATTACACAGGCTGGTCAGATGGCCTAAGGAATGCCACATGGAATGTTATGTGGATAAGTGTTCGCTTAAGCATTTGGGCAAGACAAACAAGGTACGGGAATACAGGAGAAATGGTAGGACCGTGGGAAGTCAGGACGATTACAGCGACCTTGCTGGGCAGACCTGTTAAGGTAGCAGAACAGGAACATAAGGTGTTTAACAAGGTAAAAGCCAGACTTGCCTTTATTAGCCGAGGAATAGAATATAGGAAAAGGGAGGTCATGTTGCAAGTGCAGAAAACACTGTCGAGGCCACAGCTACACTTCTGCCTTCAGTTATGACCTGAGCTTCATGGGAGGGATGGGATTGGAATGGGGAGAGAGCAGAGGTTCCTGACCATGATGCATGCTGGCCTGGAGAGTTGGAGTGATGAGGAAACATTGCAAACACTGGTGACATTTGCCGTGGAGCACAGGAGATTGACGGGTCACATTATTGACCTTCATACCATTATGAGGGGCATAGAACAGGTGGACAGAAGGCAACATTTCCCCTTGGCGCAGGGATGACTAACGTGGTGGTATTTATTTAAGTTGAGTGCCATGAGGTTGACAGGTGACATGCTGAGGACCTTTTGGACTGAGTGATGTGGGACACACTGGCTGGAAGGGTGGTGGAGGTACAAACCCTCCTAAGATGCAATAAGTATTTGGATGTGCAGCAGCGATGCCATGGCATGTTAGGCCATGGGGATAGTGGTCAGAAATGGGATAAGGTGACTTTGGAAGGTGCTAGAGACGCGCATCCTCAAGGGGCTGAGGGACCTTTGTGTATGACCCACACGTGTGACTGTATCAGTCTGTGAATGAGCAGTGTTGCAGCATTAACGATTGCAGCAACAATCAGTGCTTTGGATGGTGGGGAGACAGAGTGGATGGGACTGTGGACCTCAAATACCTGGCCGCTGCACCCCAGCCTCACCAACACCTGCCGCCCTGGCCGCTTGCCTCCTCCCCAGCTCCATGCCCTGCTCCTCAAAGTGGGTGACATTCTGCAGCACGGCGTGCCCACCACCAGTCTGCAAATGCTCCCAGCTATTGTGTTCTGTTTTTGCCTGCAAAACAGAGAAGAGCATTTATTGGGGCTGATCGCTCATGTACTCTGCACACGCACGCCATACCCCACCCACAGTGGCCCATCTGAGGCCTCCAGCGGCTCCTGTCCACACTACTGGTGATCAGTCACCAGAAGATAGTCCGGCTGCCCCCAACCCCCTCCCCCAACGGCCACCTTGGACACATTCACCGTCTATCACTTTGAATAACACACGGGTCTTAGCGCCCAATGCAAGGAGGCGCAACAAGGTGCGGCGCCGAGGCCAGCAGATGACTCTTGGCCACGACACCTTGAGGCTCCCCTTCCACCATCTTATCACCATGTGTTGGAGTTCTGAGTATGTGTCTCGCTGCCTCCCATGCAGGTTGCCCCCAGACTACTCAAATGCGACAAACACCGACATATGCTGCAGGGAGAACCCATCTTCTCCTCAAACACTAAGGCTGATGTAAGCATGGCCACTATCTGTTTGCCCACCCAGCGTGCGCCAAATGCCCAAAGCAGTAACGACACTAAGACATGGGGGGTGGGGGAGCCTCAAAGCCTAAGGCTACCTGCTGGGTTAAATGGCCAAGGCCGACATGGTACTCACCCTTCCAGAGCGCAACAAATCATTGAAGCGTTTGCGGCGCTGCGTTCCTGTGCACCGCACAGCATCTTGGGAGCTGACGACCTCCGCCGCCTCCTGCCAGGCCTGCTTGGTAACATGGGGGGCCCTCCTCCTCCCATCCTCGGGAAACAAGACCTCCCGACGTTCTGCAACCTCTTCGAGGAGGGCAGCAAGGCGGGCATCAGAGAACCGAGGGGCACACTGGCCCCCCATTGGCCTATCCTGCAGCCTGGCCCCCTCCTCCTCTGCCCTGGCCCTCCTCTAGAGCCTGCCGTGCAGACTGGTCGCTGGCCATGATGAACAGCCTAAAGGAGGCTGCCTGGCCTTTCTTTATACAGACTGCTGGTTCCCCATTGTACACGCCCACCGCACATTTAAATTCCTGCTGTACATTGGAGTCTGCAACGCGCTGGGTGGACACTAATTGGCCTGCCCGTGTAAAATGGCGGCGTGGCCCCTTTCACCGGCGGAGATCGGCTATGCATCCACCGCCAATTGGGTCGGGTCCTCCCGCCTGGCAAACATAAAATTCTGCCCCAGGTGTTCGGTCTGTGGTCACCCCCACACCTATAACAAATTAACCTCGGAGTTGCTGCTGAAGTGTTTCTACTCAGCCTTATCATGTTTCTAACAGCGGGACATCACCTCTCGCTTCACTGCTGTGGGTCTGGTTTTCACGCCCCGTCAGGCAGTAGGTTCTTGCCCCACATGAATAACAGCGCCATATTGTATGTGTTGCAAAGCCTGAGAGCCTCTCACAGCACTTTCCATGGCGAGGGACATTTCCTGGCCGCGCTTCAAGTCCATGTCGGCCTCTGCGAGTAAACGGCGCTGAATGGCATCTTCCTGAACTCCACTAATCGGTCCCGCAGCGCATCACTTAATGTGTCCAGAAAGTCGCCGGGTTCTGTCAACTGCTTAAGGTTTGCTACATAGGTTGCGATGGACTCTCCCGGGGCCCTAACTCTGGAAATTAAACTTAAACCTCTGCATTATTATGGATGGCTTCGGCTGGAAATGCGTTTTCACGAAGTCCACTAAGTCATTAAAGGATTTAGGATTGGTTGTGTTGGGGCTGTCAGGCTGTGGATGAGATTGTATGTCTTGCTACCACATACAGTCAGAAGGATTGCTTTCTGCTTCTCCTCCGCAGTAATTTCGTTCGCTATAAAATAAAAACCAAAGCGCTCTACACACTGGCTCCAGTCTTCCATAGTTGCACCGTAAGGATCGATTCTGCTGAAGAGTGGCATGACTGGTGAATAGTCTTTTTTTGCTTCTTAAGATTTGATGTACTCACCTCAACAAGGTGAGGTGCAGTGTCGGAGCTATTTTACCCTCGTCGCCAAATGTAATGACTTGAGGGACTGGACAGGTTTCAACAAGTCACAGATAAACTTTATTACACAGAGCTTTTCAGATGCTACATGCTCAATCAGGACCCTCGGCAGGAAGCCCCGCCTCATCGATTACCTGCACTTAGGGCTCATTGGTCGGAGCCTCCAAGAACATCATGTGACCCCTGATAAGACAGCAAGAGAGGCTATACCTTCAGGTACTACAAAGCGACAACATATCCAAGGACTTTGGAAAGGAAAAGGAGGTTGCAGACGAGACGGTAATTTTCCAGAACAGAGGGTTCAAGGGTTGGTTTTTGAGGAGAGGGGTAATGCCGGCGGACTTACTAGAGGGAGGGACAGAGCCTGAGGAGAGAGAACATTAACAATATCAGTTAACATGGTGACCAGGAAGGGAAATTAGGTGGTCAGGAGTTTAATGGGCGTAGGATTGACGGAGCAGGAGGTAGGCCTCAATTTTTGTTTTGCTTTTCTTTTGCAGCTTTAGCCATTGAAAATCTATTTAAACAAGTTTAAACATCTTCCTGTCAGAGATGACAGGTTTTTAGTTTGTTCATCCTATTTTAAGAAGAGCAGGATTTTCAGGCCTTGTATTTGTTGTGGTCACTTTGACAAACGACCACAGGAGACTCAGGTACAGGTTTCGAACGTTTATTCGAACAATTGCAAGGAGGGCACCATCTCAATACAGCTTGAGACAGTACTCTGCTAAACTACAAGCTTTCACCATATTTATACATTATTGGTCACGTACAAGAACAGTTTCCAGATTCTGTTCTTGTCAACATATAAGTTTACATTACAAGACATCTCTGGTAACAAGTACACCCCTATTTGTTTTCACCCAGGCAGAGACCTTACCATCTGTTCTTCCTCTATCTGTTGAAGAGCACATTTAATCTTAGTTGCTATTGCCACCTTCTGACTACAGTGTGGCTCCTGTTGTTTGCAGGCCCTTAAGGCTGTGCAAGGTTCACCTGGCAACCCTTAACTCCAATGTGCTTGGAGATTTTAAGTAATTCATCCCTTTCAATAAGTTCTTACTGCACCCCTATATTCCCCCTAATAATTACTGTATCCCTTTATTTCCCCCTAACATATCTAATTCAGATTAAATTCCAAGTTTTGTTAAGTCATTTATCATTTACTTAAAAGGTGCCCAACACCACTCATTTTATTCACTCTTAGTACAGTTCAATCACAAATCCAAGTTGTTGGCACTGGAACACCCTGTAATGATGTCTCTTACTCATTCCTTATGTTTATTGACCCGAGGGGGAGCACTGCGCCGGAGCACCCATCAATGCTTTAGAGAAGGTCCACAATCACAAAGAGGGACACGTGGGTGACTTGCTTACTGTTTGCTGTTGAGAATCCTTTCATGTTTGCAAATAACCACATCTCACAGACGCTCATGCCGATGTTTTCATTATGTGCTGTAACTGTGGCTGTGGCTGCAGCTGAGGGTTCTCTCAGTTTAGCTTCATATTCCAGTAAAACAAAGATGCCTTGGTCTGAATTAGTCTTTGATTCAAAATTTATGACAGCTCCCATCATACTAATGACACTAAGTATTCAAGTATTTTTTGTGGTAATTTCATATCATGGCAAAGAATTTACAATAACAAGAATTTCACCACGGCCACAATAAAAGTCTGTTTTTCACAATTTAAGCAATATCTTAAACCTAACATAATAGAGAACAGAGTAAAATCTAGCACAATACTACTGTGTTTCTTATTCCAAATGAATGCAAAACACTACTCACGATTCCTTCACCATTACACAGTATCTTGATATTCTGCTAAAATGGTATAAAAGTTTATAGATTGGAAAATCTCTTGTGGTGGTTTGCTGCACCCTTCATAACCTCACTATCTAAAGCGGAAATGCTCTGGAGGATGAGGAAATTCCAGATAGGGGCCAGTCCTCAAAGGAGGAGTAGTGAATGAGGTGAGGGAACACGGTGACGTTCAGGTAGAAGGTTCTGGCTGTAATCGTATTGATGGACATGACACCTGGGATGTCTTGATACGCCAGAGGTTTTGATAGTCTCTAATGCTCCTGCATCAGAGATGCTAGGGGGCCATCTGTACGATCCTTTCCCATGTGTCATGCGAGTATCCTGTCACCGTCATCTCCACATAACATCCATTTCCCAACATGAACACACAAGTTGTTCTTCCCTCCTTCAACATTCCCAAGCTTTCGACAACCTCCAGATCCAAGCACTACAGCAACAGCTACAGCCACAGATACAGCCACAGCCACAGCTACAGACACAGACACAGACACAGACACGGACACGGCTACCACACAGAATTAAAACATCAGCATGAGGATGTGTGAGGTGTGGTTATTTGCAAACATGAAAGGATTCTCAACAGCAAACTGTAAGCAAGTCACCTATCTGTCCCTCTTTGTGACTGTGGACCTTTTCTAAAGCATTGCTGGGTGCTCGGGTGCAGTGCTCCCCCTCTCTTGCTGCTGCACTGGACAGAGACGGCTGATCTGCCACCTCCCTTGCCCTGGATGACCTCAGCGAATGACTTATCTGTGCGGCTGCAGCCCACCACTTGAGCGGCCCCTTTAGCACCTTGAGCGGCCCCCGCCACTTCAGAAGACACCTGCAGAGATGTATGAGAATCTTCCGTGTCCGCAGCACTGCCTGAAGATTGTGTCAATGGCCGGTGGACTGGAGAGATGCTGGCCCCATCAGAAGGGCCCTGAGATGTGCTTCCAGTTGGAGACAGCTGCTGCTCATCGTCTGCCATAAGGACCGGCTGGTCCTCCCTGCCAACTGGTGAGATCCCAGGAGCTGGGTCTGCGCCCAAGCTCACAGTTCCCCTGTCACCCAGGGTCTTTGCTCCTGACTTCAGAGTCAGGGTGATGATGTGCGGGTCAGAGTGCTTACCATTGACTGTGTCTGCAACGTGCTCGGTTTGTCCCTCCTGGACAGTCACCAGGCTGCTCATGGAGGAAGCTTGGCACTCCAAAGAGTGGGCGATCACAGTGCACATGGACTGAATGGGCACCTCCATAGTCCGGCCCAGAGCACACACACACTCTGTTATACCCGCCAAATCTTCATGGACCTCACGCTGGATATCAGCGTCTGCCGCCTTACGGTCAACTCCAGAGGGTTATTATCTGACTCGGAATCAGTTTCCGGATCACCCCGGACACTCCCCTGACTGCCTGAGGCCTGCTCCACCACATTCTCCAACAGCTGCATGTGCGAACATGAAGTGCCCTCACCAGTGTGTATGTGACCCCTCTCCAATGTGCCAATCCCTGCCAAGGTGTCAGTATCTTTGATGGTACTTGGTGCTGAGAGAGGATGTGATGCTGAATCCTCTGAAGGTTCTTCCTCCTCAGCGGCACAGCTTCTGGCAGAGAGTGAGAGGAAGAGGCTTCTCCTGTGACAAAGAGACATAAGAAGGCATCACAGACCTTGCCACATCAGCGCTATTACAAGACATTTATCAAATGTTCTATTGTCCAAATGAGTGATGAGACTCTGCAGACACTATGTACACACTTAAACGATCATCTGAAGTTTCAGATGATGAAGCTTGCCAGGGTTTCAGTGTCTGAACTATATTAACCAGCTTCATTGAATAATGCCCGCCCTCCATTAAACTTCCACTAGCCCTGTCCCCTTTTCTATCCATTTTGCCATCTCACCAAACCCAGGCCTCCCTCCAATCTCACCTCTGTTTTACTGCTGGAGGACTCGGGGTCCATGAGTGTCTGAACCTCCTCCTCAAAAGGACTCAGAACTTCCAGGTTTAGTACTCCCCCACCTGTCCGGGTTCTCTCGCGGCCATTGTGGTCTCGCTTCTCCTGAAAAGATTTGTAAGACTGCAGTCATTAACAATTTCAAATAATCTCATGGGATGCCAAAAGCCCATTATCAGCTCAGTGTGTGCCAGCCTGGATGCTTTGCTCGAGCTGATTGTGCAAACCACCCACCCCCCACTACAGGACCATTACTTGAAACGCACAGTGACATTGTTGAGGACAGCCCTGCCCTAGTTGAATCATGCTGCCTTTGAGGAGCAGCCAAACTCACTTCCCTCCTGCATTCACGAGCACGCCCTGCAGCACACTGGCCCAAGATTGCTCATACTGAGGCCATAGTCACTCTGGCTGACCTCATTAGGTCATTCAGCCTTTTCTGGTATTGGGAACAAATCCTTCTGACCAGCCCAACACTTTTCACCACCTCGGCCATCTCCTCCCACACTGCATGTGTCTGGCTAGGCTTCCTCCTCTTGCCAGAGGTTGGCGGGTTGGCATCAGCAGTTCATGTCAGGCGGAGACTGCACGCAGGATGGCTCTGAGGGGATCCTTGCTGAATCTAGGGCCTGGTTTGGCCCTTCACCCCCACATCTCCCCTCACTCCAATGGCGCTGGCATCTCTGTAGGGGAACGTAATAACTGTACAACTCCTCCATGCAAAGGAGTGGTGAACTTGCTGAGTTTTAAGAAGAATGCCACCTCTAAACAGTGCCAAGGGTTGGAGACAGCAGAACTCAAAATAAAATGCACTTACCTTAGAAGCCTGCAAGCTGCTCAATGACAAATTATCCAAAAATATTTTTCACAATCCTGCATTTGCTGGGGCCCCTGACACTGTCCCGTGACAGGGGGTCCTTTGAAGTACTGGCCATGACTTTGTTCCGGGTCACAGCCTACGACCTCGTTGGCTGGACATTCAATCCTCCAGCACTCATTGGGCGGGGTGATGGCCTCAAACCTGCCCTTCAGCTTAATTAGCCCCAGTCACCATATTATCAGATGTGTTCTGAAGACAGGCCCAGAAGTTGAAACCCTATCGACTCCCTGGTGTGGAACCTCAGTGCCCAGCATCGTGTGTAGTTCAGTAGGTCTCGCAAAGAGGATCTGAGTCTTGTATAGTTTAACAGTTAATACTTATTAACTACTCATAATTGTGTAAATATATATACAGTATAAGGCGTCTCCATGCTTGCCTCTATGCATGTCTCTGTTCAGTACAAGATTGCCCTTTAAACTTGGGTCATATGTTCCTTTGCATCACAGTATGATGTTACTGTACCCAGTCCCACATTAACTCTTTCTATGCCAGACCCTTATACTACACCTCCCCGCCAGTCTTTATCAAACGTATTTATAATACATTCCTGTTTACCCAACTTATTTACATTACTTCTACTACCCCTTCTCCCCCACTGAAGTCCATGTGTTTACAGCTTCAGGTGATCTAGTGGATTTATAACTCTTCCAGATCTTGTCTTTACAATAGTTGGAGGAGTGTTAGACTCTGTCCTACTGGGAATTCCTTAATGAGTAGGAAGTTGTTTTGGATATGATCATTCTGGCGTTTGGTTAGTTAATCTTAATTCTCTTTTCTCATCCCATGGAACTGAACTGATCCTTCTTCACTCCCCATCTGGTGTTATCGATGGTCATTGATTTATCTAGTTCCTTACAGGGAGAACAAACATGCAGCTTGTCTATAGTGCGCATTCTGTTTCTCTTCCAATGTGCAGTTCGCAATGATGCATGTTGGGATGGAAGATGTCTCTTCCTATTTTGTGGGTGTGACTTATCAATGGGCTTGCTTTGCAGTTTAGCTTTCTGTGCGAAGACGTTCTCTTTGGTTTGATCCCTTGCAACACTGAGATGTACAGCAATCAATGATGGCTGCTTCTCTTCTCCAGGATTGGCTGGCTAACAGTTGTACTGGCTGGAGGTTGCAGCATAAGTGTCATAGTGTCTTGCGGTATCTTTTCAACAGATGTCGGAGCCAAAGGTAAGGCTCTTCTTGCTGCTGGTTCATCTCTTGGCTGTCTTCCACTTGAGGCGTCATGGTAACCATCTGTGTGGTTGGCTGGTCTGACCAATGAGGAGCTTCTGAAAGAAAATGGACGAACTGGCTCCGCAAAGAGTGAAGACAATTCAGAGCGGAAGTCCCAGTTGAGAGTATTTTTCCTTTTCAGACTTTGGGAACTTACAGCTTTGTGTAATTGACAAACAGAGGTTATTTTGACTTTTTGTGACATTTTAAGAAGCTTCAGGGCAACACAAGTATCTCTGCTCCGAAGAGAAAAAGACTGGTTACAGATGACATATATGATTTCAACGATTTGTTTGCCACCTTATCTTCATGGTTCCAGAATCATGCTGATAACAGGAAGTCGAATTCCCCTGGGCCCATAGAATGGTGTGTCTGTCGTTCATAGCCATAGATCTCTCAGCCATGGTTCCTTGTCCGGGAGAACCATAACACTGGCTCCCGTGCCTGACAATTTGAACGGCCTTTTCAAGGGTCAAACCTTCCTTAGCTTGAAGCATGTCTGAGAGTATATTGTCAGCCAATCCGACAATGACTCTGTTCCTGATTAGCTCTGATTTCAAGTCACCATAGTCACAGCCGTTCAGACATTCTGTACAGGTCATTAACAAAGGAATCAATGAGTTCTCTTGGCTGTTGAACATGTTTGTTAAAAATTTTCTCTTTCAAGGGTCATGCTACTGCTCAAATTAAAATACCTGTCAAATGATTTTAAAACTTCGTTAAATTTTGCTGAGGATTCATTGATTCCTTGATTATATTATCGGCTATTGGACCTGCCGAATAGAACAGTGTGTTAACTTGTTCAGTTTCTGGATTTTTGTCTAGGCCAGAAGCAATCATGTATATAAGGAATCTCTTTCTCCAATGTCTCCAAATTTGTGACTGGTCTTGGCCTTGAGTGAGTCCAAACTGTTGGCAGGTGGTAATTGCCAGGCTGACCAAATCCCAAAGGGAAACTTGGTCAGACTATCACAACGATTTGCAATTTGTATTTATTATGAGAAGGTATGTGTACTGAAGTCAGAAGTAAAGATTCCACGATCATGTTTGGAGATTTTAATCATTAAATTAAAATATTTATTAACAAAAGAAAGAAAACTTAAACACAAGATTATAGTTACACTGTTAAGGTTAGTCTTATAACATTTCTCAAAAGATTTCTACTTAGCTAGCTTCAAAAGTAAATAGCCTTTTCCAGGCAAGAATCCCTATAGATTCTTAATCCATAAAACATCCTGTAATATTAACGCAAGGCACCCAGTGATGCTATAAGGGAGGTATTTCACAATTTTTTCTCTCCCTCTCACTCAGCAATAGAAATCCAAGGTTTGTTACAAAACTTTGTTTTCTGGAACAAGCAAGCACTTCTCAGGGATGGCTAGAGGCTGCTTTCTCACAGGCCTGCCTTTGCACAGCCCAGCCTTCAAGATCTCATGTGGCCACTCCTCATACAACTTTCAATCTTTCCTTAAATATATTTTCTCCACTTTTATCTTTAAACCCATTGTTCTTAACCTTCTTTTGAAAGCTACCTTTCCCAGAATTGAAAAATCTTTCATGCTGTCTTTATGGCCAGCATTTTCAGGAAAAATGAACTTAATAACTTTGCTTTATTTATTTATGATCTTTTCCAGTTGCAAAACTTCCTGTTATGCCTCTTTGAAATTCAACAGCTAAAAATTCAACTCCTTATCAATCTGCTAATGCAAATTTCTGTTTGTGCTGTATCTCCTGGGATTCCATCTTAGCTCATCCATCTCCATTTCAAAATGCCTACTTTTACACCTTACCCCTTTGATGATTTAAACATTGCAGTCTAATGTCTTCAATTTAATTAAATTAGTCACACACATGCCCGCGCACACATACACACAAACAGGTGCACACAGCCCCCACAAGCCTGCTTCACAGTATCCTGCAGTAATATTGGGGAAAATATATTTTCTTTACAAAACTGGCCTGATAAGGTAGATTTTTGGTCAATGGTCATTTAAAATTGTAAGTGTGTATGGCTTTAAATGCTATTAGGAAATCCAAGATGGCGCTGTTTATACTTCCCAGAGAGGTTTCCCGTGCTTGTCAGTTTTGGTGGGCTCCCGCAGTAATGGTGGTCACAATGTCAGCGTTTTAAAATTTTCAACAGTGACTCCCTGGATCGACCTTTCTGAGTTTTCCCCTCAATATCTAAGTATTTTCAGTTCGTGAAGCCCTTGATTCTTGGAATTTGCTGGGTTTTTTAATCATTAGGTTGTTTTTTCATCAGGTCAGAATGCTGCTTTTAGAATCTTCCACGTTTTAAATTTCTTCTCCAACTTCTGTAAGGTTCTGGGTTGTTCCGATGGCTGTCACGGTGTTGTAAGAAGTTGTGTGTAGTTCAGTAGGTCTAACAAAGTGGTTCTGAGTTTTGTATAGTTTAACAGTAAACGTTTATTAACTAATTGTAACTATATACATATATACAGTATAAGGTCTAAACTAGGAGCTGTCTCCATACTTGCCTCTACACACGTTTCTGTGCAGTACAAGACTGTCCTGTACACTCAGGTCATGTGTTCCTTTATATCATAGTGTAGATGGTACTGTATCCAGTCCCACATTAACCCTTTCTTTGCCAGACCCTTATACTGCAATGAGTGAATTCAAGGTGAGACATTTCTCCTGAATTCATGGTTGGAATTTACTAGTAACTACCTTATATTTATGGTTTCAACCTTGTCCACAAGTGGAAATAGCTTCATGATGTTGACCGTATTAAACCCATACATAATTTTAAAGATCTCGTTTGGCCATAGAGTCAAAATATAAACTTCTACCTTGTTATTATAGATCTGAAATCCCTTCAGGCCCCTCTTTGCAATCCGCTATTTATCAGCGGAGTCAATTGTGATTCATGAGATCCCAGGGGATGTATCTGAGCTGGTTGTCAAATTCAGATCTGACTTTCATGCCATAGAAACAGGATTAGTCATTCAGCCCCCATGTTCAAGTATTGAACCGGACCACGGTTTACCACATCACTCCCCCATCCACGCACTTGCTTCCCAAACCTTAACACGTTTGTGCAACAAAAATCCATGAATCCAAGTTTCAAGAGCTTCAGTTGACCCACTAGGCACAGAAGCCTCTAGGGGACACAGACCTCAACCTCCCTCCGCAACTATGTAAAGCAGCTAATTATAAAGCATTTGGGACACCTTGCATGAAAGTCACTATATAACTGCAAGTCCAATTTGTTACTTTGTTTATCGTTAAACAGGAAACATGCACCCAGGTTTCGGATGCAGTAGTGATACCCCTCAGGGGCAATATAAACTCATTGGGGGGTGGTGGGGGTGGTGTGGGAGGGTGATGAAAATATTGTGGAGGCTGTAAATCTAGAATATGTTGTAATATGCCTTTAAGGGATAGCACCATGCCATCAATTTAAGGGCAGTGAGTCATGTGATCCAGTCTCAGTTTTACTTCAGCCTGGAACAGAGCAGAGACACACAGCTCTGCTGCTGATGTCCTCAAGCTTTCTGTCCATGTATATCTGTTCCCATGTGCCTTGTCTTAGTAAATGAACCCCTAACATGTTTGCACAATCCCTTATGAGTGATTGGTGCCTTTCCATCATTAAAACACACACAGCAGGATGAAAACTGAAAACGCTGGAAAAAACTCAGCAAGTTAGATAGCATCTGTGAAGAGATTAACAGAGGCCCCTCCAGCAAACGTTCTGCCAATCATGGCTTCTCCTCACTGACATGATCTGCTGAACCCATCCACCCACCGTTCTTTACCTCCTCCCTATTGAAAGCTGGGCTCTGTCCCCCACCTCCCACCAGAACCACACTCGGTTTTTCCCAATTCCTGGAGGTCAAATCCACTAGATTCGGCAGCATGCCCATAGTTCTGGGGAACTCCAGGCTCCCCGACCAACATCAAACTGCATTCCCCTGCCCCCACTCCCCAAACTCTTTCCAATAAATGCTGAGGCCAAGACTGACAAATTGACATAAGAAACACACAGGTACCACATAGGTACCAAAGTAACATCAGATTAGCCCTTGAGCCTGTTTTGCCCTCAATGAGATCATAACTGATCTGCGACCTAACTCCATATATCCATCTCTGCGCAATAGTCTGCTTATTGCAATTGATATGAAACTTAAAATCCTTTATTAAAACCTCTTTGTCTTTGCTATGTGCTTGCCTAATCTCTGCATTTATACAAGCTATCACCTTACCCGGGGCCTATACGCAACTCCCACTGCAGTTTTAAACCTTTCTATATTTCTTAATTTTATCCTTGAACCCTTACAACAGTCAGTGCAGGTGAGACATTAAATTTGTGGCATCCTTGGTCAGTTTATCTCAATTACCAAATGAAAAAAATTGCTGAGTTTTTGAGGGCATATTACATATGTTTAGCAGCTATATCAGTCTACAATGCTGCCTCTGGGTATTGTTGAACATTCCCTTCCCATTCATTTTATGCGGTATATCCAAGACAGCTTGAATCTTACTGACTAGCATCATTCACCATTTGCCTTCTGAGAAACTTCCATGAATCTTGGAAACCTTTTGATACACAAGTTTTCATCAAGGGACACTGACCCACAATCAGTGCTGGGAATCCGGGCTGATTTTTTTTCCATCCATCCCAAGGATATCCTTGGACCCTTACAAAAGTCCAGCACATTCACTGCCGATGGGACAATGAATTCGGGATTTCTTGATCTGCATATCTCAGCTACTGAAGGAAAAAAAATTGCTGAGTCATCGAGAGTATTATTTTGGCAATTATTAACTCACGCAATCTGCAGTGCTGCCTCCAGGTGTTTTTGAATACTTCCCTATGCTATGAAGAGTTTCCAAGGTCAACATAGATTCTTACTGAAACAAACACAAAAATTGCTGGAAAAACTCAGCAGGTCTGACAGCATTTGTGGACAGAAAGACAGACTTAACGTTTCGAGTCCGTATGACTCCTCTTCAGACTACTAGATTCTTACTGACCAGCAGTGACATTCGCTCACCATTTTCCTCCTGAAAATCTTACATTGATCTTGGAAACCACTCCCCGCCCGCAGAGCCCTCTTTACTCCAGTAGAAAAAAGACCACGATTTTTAAACCTTCTTAATTCTTCACCTACCAAGAAAAAAAGAGAGATTTGGTTTTATAAAGCGTCTCTCATGAACTCTGGATGTCCCAAATTCTTATAGCTCCTCAACATTGCCTTAGGCCTGCTTCACAAAGCACACTGTTCAGTAAAATTAAAAGCTGTTTAAACTAATTGCTAATCCCACAAGACAGCCCAATACATTGATGTACATGGCTAGAATTCCACAGAGTGCAGAGATCTCAGAGGGTTGTGAGGCTGGAGGAGATCACAGAGGTAGTGAGGCGCGAGGCCATAGGAGGATTTGAAAATGAGAATTTTAAAATCCGGACATTGCTTAACTGGGTGCCAGTGTAAATTAGCAAGCACAAGGGTGATGAAATGTTTACAAACGAATAATGTAACTAGTGACAGGGACTAGACAGTTGTAAGGGCCCAAGGATCGCCTTTGGTATCCTTGGGATAGAAAGGAAAAAACAATCAGCCCAATTTCCCACCTCAAAGGTGGTTCAGTGTCCCTTTCTGAAAATACACATATATATTGAATAAAGACAGAGTTGATCTTGGCCAGTTGACCCACCATATCTGAAACAGTCAAAGCTGAAATAAAGCCAATTAAGTACTTTTAAAATGTAATGCAGAAAATGAGCCAGCAGGATGACTCAAAACAGCAATGCAGACATGGCCATCTGCTTTAGTGATGTCATTTGAGGAATAAAGGTTGGCCAGAGCACCTTAGAGAGCTCCCACGCTTTTCTTCAAAATTGTGCTTTGGAATCTTTTATGTTACCTGAGAGGACTGGGATTCTGAGGGCTGGGTTTTCCCACGAGCTTTGGGACTCTGAATTTGGGATGAAATAAGTGCCCGAGCCCAAACCTACTGGCAGCATGCCCTTTGGCACAATCTTGCTGGAGGCTGTCTCCTGATTGGCTGCCTCGGTGCTCATTGACCTATTAAGGCATGTAGTTAAAGTAAACATTTTTAGAAGTGAAGCCATTGGGCCATTTGAAGTGGAGAGGAAACCCGTCTGAGTTCACTATTTGGGCCACAGGTATGGATTTTCTGAGCTGGCAGCCCTGTCTATGGGGCATGGAGCCTCTGGCTCTGACTCCACCTCCACTCAGCTGGTGGCCTCTGTATGTGATCGGGGGCCGAAACACTGGTGGCAAAATGCCGGCATATTCACTAAATTGTCCCCAGTTTGGTCCTTAATTATCTCAATTGACGGTGAGTTCTTAATCTCAGCCCGCCCCTGGGAAAATTGCCTGGTAGCAGGGGTAGCCATCTTGTTGCTTCTGCCAGCCCCTCTATTTTCACTGGCCCCTGCCTGCCTCCAAGACCTCATTATGGGGCCATAAAAACCCTGCAGCAGTGCAGCACACCCTGAGTACCGCACTGAAGTTCCAGCCTGGGTTTTATGCTCGAGTCTCTAGAGATGGGTTTGAAATGACAAACTTCTGACTACAAGGAAATATTGCTACCACTGAGCCTTGAGCTGGCAACTTAAAACAGATTGAGCACAAGAGACCAATCGATGGCCATGGAACCTGACCCCACAAGAAGTCAATATCATAAGGCGGTAAAAGAAAAATGGACAGAAAAAACTGGTGATAGAGGGGAAGGAAAACTTGTGTTCTTCCAATCAGCTTCTTTGGAGAGTAAGGTTCTAGATATTTGGAGCATGAGCTGATGGCAAGCAGCCATCTCCGCCATATGTCTAAAGCCAGCAGCTTAGAGGCACAGAGGCCTCAACATCCAGTGGCTGCTGACAGCAGATGAGGTTCCTCATTACCAAGATGTACCACCAGCAATTACTGCCTTTCAGTTCTTCTTGTTGTGATATGGGGGGGGAGCAACCTGTGACTTTGTACGATAGTGTAAGCATTGATAGCGAATCTGGGGTATGTTTGACATCTCCCCCGGATTTTACTTCCTGTGACTTCAATGGAAAAATTAAAAGAGGAAATGTAAAATGAGCCACCAATTAAATTTGGCAGGGTCTCCACACTCCCATTGCTGAGTTTAGCCCTGCACGCTTCCCCCCATAACACACGTCCCCATTCCCTCCCTGCTTCCCCGCAAATATTGCAGCCTATATAATTCTAATTAATATGTACAGAGGGTGATCTTCTGACATTTGACACATATTGTTAGGAAAAAGGTAGGTGGAAGTTATTTCAATCTACAGCATTGATATCATTGTCAAACATAAAATCAACGCCAATTTTTGGTCTGTTATTTATTGGTTAATCTTTGTTCATGCTTCTGAAAATCTAGTTCCTCTCTTCTATTGTACCTGTGTTCCTAACATCTGTTTTTTTTTCCTTCCAAGATCTCTGAATTACTTGAATCAACGAAGATATCGAGTTTGGTAAGTCACTAAGTATCAAAGACATCCCTTCAAAAATCAGGGCCTTGGCAATTTCTTGGAGGTCCAAAGAGGAGCATAGGAACTGGAGCAGGCCAATTAGCCTAGTCAGCCATTCAATAAAATCATGGCTGATCGATGACCTCACTCCACATTGCCTCATATTCTTTAATAACTTTGGATAACAAAAATATGTCAATCATGGATTTAAAATTTATAATTCGTCCATTATCAATTATCATTTGCGGAACAGCATTCCAAGCTTCTACCACCCTTTGTATATTGCTTAGTTCACTCCTGAAAGGTCTGGCTCTAAATTTTTGACTTTGCCGCCAGTCCTAGGCCCAGATTTTCCATGCCCGCCAGCGTCAGGTGTGTTCGGTGGCGTGAACGGACAATACGGCGCGATTGTTTCACGACAGCGTGAAACCAGTTTGCAATCGTCCGCGCAGCCCACCGATGGTGGACCACCTTTCCAACTACCAGATATCGGGAGCCTAATTGTAAAACATCAGCATATCATTATAAGGCCAACCTGCTGGCCTCATCCCCCCCTCCCACCACTGGATCATCCACCCAAATCGGTGGGAAAACACGCTGACGTGTGTCACAACAGCACATGAGCAACGTGCACCTGGCGGACCACACTTCCTTTGGAGCTACAAGAGTCGTTTTCTGGATGTCAAGATGTAACCAGTGGGGTGCCACAGGGTTCGGTCCTTGGGCCCCAACTATTTACAATCTATATTAATGACTTGGATTCAGGGATAGAAGGTACTATAGCTAAATTTGCAGATGACACCAAAATAGGTGGGAAAGTAAGTTGCAAGGAAGAACTAAGAAATTTACAAATGGTTATGGACAGGTTAGGTGAATGGGCCAAAATTTGGCAGGTGGAGTTTAATGTGGATAAGTGTGAGGTTATCCATTTTGGTCGGAAGAATAAAAAGGCAACTTATTATTTAAATGGAGAGAAACTTCAGAATGCTTCAGGGTGTCCTCATGCATGAATCGCTGAAAGCTAGTATGCAGGTACAGCAGGTAATATGAAGGCAGATGGAATTTTGGCATTTATTGCTAAAGGAATAGAGTATAAAAATAGGGAATAGGTTGTTGCAACTGTACAAGGTATTGGTGATACCGCACCCAGAGTACTGTGCACCGTTTTGGTCCCCTTACTTGAGGATGGATGTAGTTGCATTGGAGGCAGTTCAGAGGAGATTCACTAGATTGATTCCAGAGATGTGGGGCTTGTCTTAGGAGGAGAGATTGAGCAGTTTAGGCCTATACTTGTTAGAATTTAGAAGGATGAGAGGAGATCTAATTGAGGTATCTAAGATGCTAAAGGGGATAGACAAAGTAGACGTGGAGCGGATGTTTCCCCTTCTGGGGCATTCTAGAATGAGAGGCCATAGTTTTAGGCTAAGGGGTGGTAGATTTAAATCAGAGATGAGGAGGAATTACTTTTCTCAAAGGGTCGTGAATCTGTGGAATTCACTACCTCAGAGTGCAATGGATGCCGGGACGCTGAATAAATTTAAGGAGGAGATAGACAGATTTTTAATTAGTAACGGGTTGAAAGGTTATGGGGAGAGGGCGGGAAATTGGAGTTGAGGCCGAAATGAGATCAGCCATGATCGTATTGAATGACGGGCCAGGCTCGAGAAACTGAATTGTCTACTCCCGTTCCTTGTTCTTATGTTTGTTTACCTATCTTGCTTCAGTCAGCACTCGCAGTCATCAGCGCCAGGCTTGACACACCGCAGCACATCATTTTTAGCGGGGGCTCATGGGTGGGTCTCTACCTACCAGATCAGCCATATGTGGGTGGCTTTTCAATGGCTGCAGGGCAAGGTCTTGCTGGAGAAGGGGGAGAATTGGCCTCAGGCAAGAGAAGAGGCTGCAGGATGAGGGCTGTACTGGGGAAGGAGGGTATCCCAGAGTGTGTGGGGGCACATGTTGATTTGCACAAGTGGCCTCAAGATGGTGAGAGCTGAGGAGGCAGTCTCCAGAGCAGATGAGGCCAGATGGACATGTGATTCATGCCCACATGAATCCTCCGCCATTTCAACCAACTCCAGCATGATGCCACCACCAAACACATCTTCACTTCACCCCCCCATTGGCATTCCATATAGACCCTTCCTCCGGGACACCCTGGTCCACTCCTCCATCACCTCCTACACCTCAACCCTCTCCCACGGCACCTTCCCATGCAACCGCAGAAGGTGCAACACCTGCCCCTTTACTTCCCCCCTCTACACCGTTGAAGGGCCCAAACACTCCTTTCAAGTGAAGCAGCACTTGCACTTCCCTCAACTTAGTCTACTGCATTCTCTGCTCCCAATGCGGTTTCCTCTACATTGGAGAGACCAAATGCAGACTGGGTGACTGCTTTGCGGAACACCTTCGGTCTGTCCGCAAGCATGACCCAGACCTCCCTGTCGCTTGCCATTTCAGCACACCACCCTGCTCTCATGCCCACATGTCTGTCCTTGGCTTGCTGCATTGTTCCAGTGAAGCCCAACGCAAACTGCAGGAACAGCACCTCATCTTCCGACTAGGCACTTTACAGCCTTCCGGACTGAATATTGAGTTCAACAACTTCAAATCATGAACTCTCTCCTCCATCCTCACCCCTTTTTTATCCTTTTTTTTCTAATAATTATTATTTTTTTAATATTTTTTTTTCTTTTCCCACCTATTTCTATTATTATTTTTACAATTTATTTCCATATTGTTTTATCCCCACCTTCTAGCCTATTTCGATCCCCTCCCCCACCCCACCCCCAGTAGGGCTATCTGCCACTTGCTCATCCTGCTTTCTACCCTTAATGTCACCATTAGCATATCCTTTAGCTAATATCACCACCGTCAACACCCCTTTGTCCTTTAGTTTATGACATCTTTGGCAATCTCTCCTCTGCCTCCACCTATCACTGGCCCTCTATCCAGCTTCACCTGTCCAACCCCCCCTTAAACAGCTTATATTTCACCACATTTCTATTTCTGTTTAGTTCTGATGAAGAGTTATACGGACTCGAAATGTTAACTGTGTTCCTCTCCGCAGATGCTGTCAGACTTGCTGAGTTTTTCCAGCAATTTTTGTTTTTGTTGGACACGTGAGGGTCCAAAGGGCATTCCAGTGACGCATCATTAAACCTGGGGCCTGCAGAATTTTTGCGTTTTGCGGACATCTTCCCTGCAGTAGTCATGGGCCGCAAGCACTGAGATGAGGTGCGTGTGGCTGGACTTTAAATATGGTGCCCATGTGATGAAACGGTGAAGTGATGGGCGGGCGGGTGAATGAGAGCCCACCCACCATGAAAACAGCATGTTTCCCTGGAATGCATAAATAAAGTGGCAGGTTTGGGACGATACGACATGAAAACCCATCATCTCGGCTGGCAGGTAAAACGTTGTTTAACCCGCCTGCTACCATAGTTAGTGCAAATCTGGGATTTCCCTCTACCCCCAATAACCTTTGACTCCCTTGCCTAACAAGAATCTATCTACCTCCTCCTTAAAGTATTCAATGACTCCAACCCCACCACCTTCATAGGCAGAGAGCTCCAACCATGTTGCTAGTATGTTACCCCCTACACTATGAGCTTTTATTTTCTGAAATAACCTTTGATAACCTTATCAAATGCCTTCTGGAAATCCAAGTTCAGCACGTCTATAGGCTCCCCTTTATCCAAAGCGTATGTTACTCCATTAAAGAACTCCAATAAATTGGTTAAACATGATTTCCCTTTCACAAAACCATGTTGACTCTTCCCAATTACCTTGAGTTTCTCTAAGTGCCCAGTTATTACCTCCTTAACGATCAATTCTAATACCTTCCCCACAACAGACATCAAACTAATTAGCCTACAGTTTCCTGTTTCCTGCCTCCCCCCATTCTTGAATAAAGGGATTATATTTGCTACCTTCCAGTCTGATGGAACCTTTCCAAAGTCTAGCAAATTTTAGAAAATTAACACCAATGCATCTACTACCTCATTCGCCACCTCTTTTAAGACCCTAAGATGAAGTCCATCAGGACCTGGAGACTTGTCAGCCCACAGCTCCATCAGTTTGCTCAGTACCGCTTCCAAGTGATTGTAATGTCACCAAGTTCCTCTCTCCCTTCCACCTCCTGATTTACAGCTATTACTGGAATGTTTTTTGTATACTCGATAGTGAAGACAGAAGCAACACATTTGTTTATTTCATCCACCATTTCCTTATTATCTACTATTAACTCCCCACTGTCACTCTCTAGAGGACCAACATTCACTTTACTTACTCTTATTCCTTTTAAATACCTGTAGATGCTCTTGCTATCTGTTTTTACGTTTCTAAGCTAACTTGCTCTCTTCCTCTAATTTCTTTTTCCTGATCAACCTTTTATTTTGTTCCATGCTGCCCTATCTTTTCCGACCAATCTTCTGATCTGCCAGTCATCTTTGCGCAGCTATGTGCTTTTTCCTAAAGTTTGATGCTTTCCTTAACTTCTCTAGTTGACCATGGATGGCCTCTCCTTAAAATTTTTATTTATAGTAGGAATGTACTTATTCTGAGTATTCTGAAATACCTCATTAAATGCCTGCCACTGCTTCTCTCTCTTGATCTATCCCCTAGCCTAGTATTCCAGCTCACTTCAGCTAATTGAGCTTTCATCCCCACATGGTTGCCCTTCTTTACGTTTAAAATACTAGTCTTAGACCCACTCTTCTTCCATTCAAACTGGATGTAAAAGTCAATCATATTGTGGTTGCTGCTACCTAGGGGTGCCTTTGCTCTGAGGTCAATAATTAATCCTGCCACATTACACACTACCAAATCTAATACAACCTGCTCTCTGGTTGGTTCCAGAATGTGTTGCTCTAAGAAACTATCTCAAAAGCATTCTATGAACTCCTCCAGAAGAGGAGGATTCAGGCAGCAATTCCAGATCTTAGGACCTAGATTGCTGAAGTCATATCTGTCAATGATGGTTCGTCGGTGGGTGGGTTGGGGGGGTGGTTGGTGGGGGTTGGTGGAGGGTGCAGCAAGGACCGGTTGTGGGTGGTGCTGGTAAAGGAAGCTGGGTTTGTTTATTAGGCCAGAATTGGAGAACCACAGAGATCTTGGAGGGCTGGAGCATGTTTCAGATACTTTTTTATTTTTTAATCATTCATGGGATTTGGGCATCACAGGCAAGGCCAGCATTTGTTGCCCATCCCTAACTATGCCTGAGAAAGGGAGAGGTGAGCCCATGGCGGGATTTGAATGTGAGGATGAGAGTAAATTTGAGACATTGCTGGACCAGGAGTGTCTGTTTCAAGACAAGAGCGATAGGTAAACAGACTGGATGCAAGCTAGCTTAAGTAAGTTAACCAATTAAAAACATCAAATGATTAAACTGGTATTGTGCAGAACATCTGACCAAGTTATTACAGGTGGGCTGGGAGCAGGTACAAGGAAATTCTTAGCCAAATTGCTAAATATTTACTCTGGCTGTCTGATGATTTTTATTCACCCTTTTTTCAGGAACAATCCATGTCCTTCTGGGAGATAAAGCTTGAAACTAACATCATGGAACATTACTTTTGTTTTCAAGTAATTTATGTAGTATTTTGTATTCATTATAGCTGCAAAGGTTGCTTAGCAATAACCATATAATTTTGCTTTTCCCTACAAAATATGAATTAAGAATAAGCTAGTTGACTAATTTTTATTTAACTAACATGAGGGAAAGGCCTTCTCAATGATCCTTTGCTGAAAAAAGACATTTTGTCGAAGCTTTTCACCTTGCACTCATCAGGACAATCACAAGAATACCAATGTCAGGGGAAATAACAATTTAAGCTGTACGAGAAGAAAGTTGGCAAATGGATCTGATTGATAGAGGCATTACCATGGATAATGCACCACTGATGAAGACTGACTAACTACCAAGCATTGTTTGAAAATTTATATCAGGCAGCTTGAAACTGATTGGTCAAGAATTGCCCTGAGGAATGAATCAGAGAATAGCCGTACACTCCAAAGATTGGCAGATCATATCCAATAGCATGTCCCAGCTGCTGTTCACAATGGCAAGCTACCTACCATATGCACCCAGCCCATGCTTTCAAAAATCAAAACACAAAACACAGTGTCCAACATTAGATGTAATTCTGTGATCGGACAAAATTTGCTCAATAATCCTCAGTATGCTAAAAATTACTTTGACAGTCAATTTAAGATTGCTGGTTGGGCTCACAGTGTGGCACATTTGCGTACACTGGAAGCTATATATATATTAATACACAGGGCCCTGTATTTTGCTGACGGAAAGAACATGTGCACAAATTGTGCCTGTTGCAATTAAACAAAATAAGTGATAGCCATTCACTGGTTCATTCCTTAGGGCAATGCCTTGACCAATCAGAATCAAGCTACCTGGTTTAAATTTTCAAATAATGATTGGCAGTTAACTGTCAGTCACCATTAACTGGTGCATTGCCCTGGCAATGCCTCTACCAATTGCCAACTTGCCAACCAATCAGCACATATTTCTCACACAGTGTAAAGTTGTTGTTTTCCCTGGCATACCATTCCTGAGATTGTCCTGATGAGTGCAAGACCAAAAGCTTTGACAAAATATCTTTTTTCAGCAATCATCAAGGCCTTTACTTCCCAATCACAATTAGACTTTTCCTATTCAAGGAAATGTATTCATGTTTACATTCCTTCAAATTATGTAAGTCTCTCTGTATTGCACAACACTATAAATGAATAACTAATAACGTTAATCGGGGTATAAATCCAACCTGGCAACCCTGTTGACTACCTCCCTCATGAGTTAAATTAAAATTACCCTGACATTTTAAATTTCCCTTCATTCTGCCCTCCTGATTGTGCTAACTCCTGCTGGAGTTTTAGAGAAAGTCCTGCTATTGCCCCCACATTGGGGGAATGTGCAGTTGTGGGTTGATTGGGTTGCTTGGAGGGCAGAGTGGTCAATTATGTTCTCAATCATGGGATTGGATGGTGTTTAGTGGCAGGGGATAATTATTCAGGGAGCATGGCAGTGAAGCCCAGGGCAGAAAGGCTGGTGGGCGTCCTTCCCACCCCACCACTTAGTGAAGCCCTTCAGTGGTTCATTTATGCCTGCCAGTAGCCAAAACCTTTACCAACTCTATTAAGTAACACCTTTAGATTAAGTTTTACCTCATTCTGTTTGCTTTACTTTATAAAAATACTTTATAAAAAATACTTTATAAAATGTAACTTTTGCTATTTGTGTAATTCTAAATAAAGTGCCCCGCAGCACACAAAATACAAAGCACTTTTTTGTGAGAGTTTTAATTTCCTTAGCTGTCTTACAAACACAAAAAGCCTTCCCTACAGTTGAATACCTCCCGTTGGAGCAATCCCCTTGAAAGATCCTTAGAAACATAGCCAATTTTTCTGAGGTTCTTTTTCCAAGTGTTAGAAAATGGGATTAGAATAGATAGGTACTTGAGACCCAGTTTGGACATGATGGGCTGAAGGGCCTGTTTCTGTGCTGTACAACTCTATGACTCTATGACTGTATAATGTAAGCCCACCTCTCTCTCCTTTTTAACTCTAAACCTCGGCCACAGTGCAGGTTGCAGGTACAGTCCTGGGATTTTTAGATAAACTGCCTTTTGGGTTTGAGCTGTTGATTTAAACTGTTTTATCCCCAAACTGTTCATTACTTCCTTAAACAGCTGTGACATGAAATTTTAACCCTGACCTGATTATATTTCTTTCGGCAAACCATATCTTGTAAAACAGTTAGTCAACTCTTACACAATTCTCTTTGCTGCAATATCTCCCAAAGGCATCGCTTCTGGAAACCTTGTAGACACATCCATTATTGTCAGCAAGTATACGATTTCCACTTTTAGTCTTAGGGAGGAGTCCTACACAATAAATCATGATCCTAGTAAAAGGTTCCTCAAATGCTTGAATTGAAATTAAAGGTGCCTGTTTAATCAATGCTTGTGATTTCCCTATCACCTGACATGTGTGAAATGTTCTACAGAATTTGACTACATCTCTATGCTATCCAGGCCAATATAGATGTTTTTGTATTTTCACCTGTGTCTTCCTAATTCCTAAATGTCCCCCTATTGGAATTTCATGAGCTACTGTCAGTATCTCATTTCTATATCCATATGGTATAACAATCTGATGCACTTACATCCATTTCATCTGCCGAAACATGATACGGTCCCCACATCCTCATTAGCACATTACCGTTAAGGTAATAACATTCTGGGATATATTCTGCCTCTGTTCCTGAGTAAGCTGTCTAATATAACTGCTTTATTCATGGATCCTTTTGTTGTAACTCTACCAACTTCCTTGAGCTAAACACTTCAGCTTCATTCTCTTTCATTCTCTTTCCCTGAATAATCTTATCAAAGATAATGTTAGCTAATTGAACTTCAACACCTTTTACCTGCCTTTTAACTTCATCTTCTTCTTGTTTCAACCTGTGAGTCTGTGATGTCATCACTACACAATCTGGAAACAATCCAGGATGCTTTTTCTGCAACACTTCTGTTGAATGCACCTCCACAGGCTGCTCATCTACCATGGGCATTACCCACCTTTGTGACCCAGCTATATCATTACCTAAAATAAATTGAATCCCTGCAATGGGCAATTTTCCCACTACTCCAACAATCACCACACCTGTTTTCCACTTGCTCTTTTAATTTACCTTCCACAATGGAATGGTTTAGTAACTCCATGAACCCCACTTTTCATCACTTTTTCCTGCAATATGCCCTCTGAACAATAAACATCACTATTCCATAACGTTAAGGATTGACTAGCCCCTGTATCCCTTAAAATGTTAACATCTTTACCTGCTCCACCCTGTACACATGGAAAGACTTCCCCTTCACATACAAAATCTTTAAGCATTTTTGCAACTTACCTTTCAGAATTCCCTTGGGTAAACATTCCTACTTCTTTACTGATCACTGATTCTTCCCGCTTTACCTGTACACAAACCATTGGCTTTTCCTGTGCCTGGACCTCAGAACTCAAAGTACTTTTACTTCCAGAACTTTTCTGCATTCCAATTACTGCAATAGATTTTCCCTGTAACCTCCAACACATTGACATTGTGTGTTCAATCTTATTACAGTGAAAAGACCTCAATTTTTGAGTGTCACTTCTACCCTCAGCACTTTTCTTTTTAGTGTGAGAAAAAACTGAGAATTTCCAATTACTCCTTCTCTTCCCTGACTAACTACCTTCCTTTCACCTTTCCACTTTCTATCCTTTTCTGATTTAAAAGGGTGATGAAGAAAAGATTTAGATCTACGAACTAACTCATAATCATCAGCTATCTCTGCTGCTTGTCTTACCGTTTTAACCCTCTGTTCCTCCTCACGAGTTCTCACTACCGAAGGAATTGAAGCTTTAAATTCTTCCAAAAGAATTATTCTCTAAGGGCTGCATATGTTGTCTCTGTCTTTAATGCCCATATCCACTGGACAAAATTATTTTGTTTTAGTCTCTCAAACTCTGTATATGTTTGCCCAGGCTTATATTTATATTTATATTCCTTGTATTTACAAATTTTTGCCTGTATGCCACAGGAACCAACTCATATGCACTCAAAATAATCTTTTTTACTGTATCATAATCCACAGACACTTCTTCTGACAGTGAAGCATAAACCTCATGAGCTCTATCCACTAACCTAGACTGTAAAAGCAATGTCTAGATTTCTTGTGACGCTTTCATTTGCTTAGCCATCTTCTCAAATGGAATAAAGAATGCCTTTCCATCCCTTCAAACTTCAGAAGAGCTTGCACAAATTTAAACATCCCCCCAACTGGGTTTTAGGTTGAAGGCATTTTCATCATCAGAACCTTCCTCAGCACCTGAGCTCCATTTTTGAAGTCTAGGGCCAGGATTTTTCAGTTGGCGTGCAGGGGCGGGTCCGATGCGCCAGCGTGTAAAATGACGCGCGATGCCATTGTGCGTGCATCCCAACGTCATCACGCTGTCTCGCAATGTTTCTTTCGGCGGACGTGCGCCAGAGTCAGCTGTGCACCCGCCAATATTTAAAAGGCCTGTTAAGGCCACGAAGGAAGTCATTAAGGTCAATTTTACGCTGCCCATCAAACCTTATGGTTGGCAGGCAGGCGAAAAGGCCAGGCAGCCTTTACTTTTTTAGGAAACCTCATCCACGAGCGGGATGAGGTTTCCTAAAGCTTTAACGAATTAAATAAAAAAGATTTCTGAAATAGAAAAGCATTGCCCATCTCATGTGATCCAGACATTATTTATTTCAAAAGCGCTTCAATCCCCCGAGGCAACATGCGCGAAAGAGCGCTGGCACTGACTCTTCCTCCTCCCCCGCCGGCGCCACAGGTAGCACTCAGCACTACCGCTCGTATCTTATGCTGGGTGGGCCTTAATTTGCCCGCCTGCGTAAAATGGCAGCATGGAGCTGATCACGGTTGGCTCTGCGACCGCCCCCACCCACTCTAGCTGAGCCCGCCCGACGACGGAAAAATTCAGGCCTAGGTTTTTATGCTGGTTCCTTTCTCGTTCCTTCTCTCTTTCCTCCATTGCTAACTTCTACCACTGGAGGTCGAGTTTTTGCATTTCCATTTCTCTTTGAAATACTCACTCTTTTTCTCTTTTACTTTTTCCTCTAATTCCAGTTTCTTCAGATCCTTTGCTTGTTCAAGTTCAAGTTTCTTCATTTCTAACTGATGTCTCACTACCCCCAACTGTGACTCACTAGTTTCAGGTATCCCTTCCAACTTTAAATGCTGTGCTATCACTTCAACTGTGTCTCCTTTCTTTGCCCCTACAGGTAAATTCAACTGTGACTTATCCGCCAATTCTGTTATCTTACCCTTCGATACTTTTTGTAACCCCATCAGAGTTATATCTTCTACTTCCATAAAGATTTTAGCCATGGATACAGCCATTTTTGCAGTCTCACTGCCTTAAAATCCCTCACTCCAACTCTTGAATTCAATGTGCTTCTCATCTTTGTAAAGCCTTAAGACTCGTCAACTCCAAACCAATCAAGGAATTTCAAATATCCCACAAAGAGCCCCGAGTTTTGTTACGATGTGGCAGATGATGTGTGCCAAATGGACCGAATCCTTGAGGGAAACTCATAATGGTTTTACAATTTGTATTTATTACAAGATGTGTGCACTGAATTCAGAAATAATGAGTCCAATAAGGCCTTTAGAGATTTTTAAAAATTAAATTAAAATATTTATTAACAAATTAAAAGATTTGTAGCACATACATAAGACTACAATTAATATTATAAAAAATTCTAAAAATCCTAATTGACCCGACTCCCAGTTACACTTTAAGGCAACAGTCCAAATTAGATTTTAGATTTAAAACAAAACCAGCAAGTTAACACAATACCCACATGACAGTGGAATTTCAAATGGCCTCCCCAAATTCAGTCACTTTACTTAGCAGAGTTATGCACAAATGGCTACAGGCTTCTTAAAGGCTGTTTCACACACTCCTGTTAGATCTTACATGGCAAAAATAAACACACTCCTTAGCCTTACTTATCTGGCTAGTTGTAAACAGACTAAAATCCCTTTGAAATCTAAACAGTCCCTTCATTTATCTAAAAATGCAAATTCCATTCACACCTTACATGCTAAGCCAGCATTTATGTTTATTCATTAGCATGTCAAGCACATTTCTACATCTAGCTTCTTTTGATGATTTCAGTCTACTTGACTCCAAATGTAACTAAATCACACAGACAGAACCACCTATACTTACAGCCATAAACCTACTTTACAATAATCAGAAAAATATTACGAAAATTATTACACTTTCGTCACATGGCTGCCAAAGCCACCTGATTTCTTTTATGCATTAAATCCACTCCCCTATCTCAAGGGGGAACAAAAAGAACATTCCAAACTGATGTGAGTCAATGCGCTTCCCTGAAACCAATAAAAAGGGTATTGTCAGATTTGAATTGGTCATTCTAAAACAAAGACACTGTCACAAACCTTCAGAGGTGTTCACCCATGACACAGAATTAAAGAATCACACAAGGCAGAGGAGGCCCTTCGACCCTTCGAGTCTGCACCAACACGTGAGAAATACCTGAGCTACTTAGCTAATCACATTTACCAGCACTTGGCCCATAGCCTTGAATGTTATGACATGCCAAGTGCTCATTCAGGTACTTTATAAAGGATGGGAGGCAACCCGCCTCCAACACCCTCCCAGACTGTGCATTCCAGACCATCACCACCCTATGGGTAAAAATGTTTTCCTCACCCCCCCCCCCCAAACCTCCTGCTTTTCACCTTGAATTTATGTCCCCTTGTGACTGACCCTTCAACTAAGGGGAACAGCTGCTCCCTATCCACCCTGTCCATGCCCCTCATAATCTTGTACACCTCGATCAGGTCACCCCTCAGTCTTCTCTGCTTCAACGAAAACAACCCAAGTCTATCCAACCTCTCTTCATAACTTAAATATTTCATCCCAGGCAACATCCTGGTGAATCTCTTCTGCACCCCCTCCAGTGCAATCACATCCTTCCTATAATGTGGTGACCAGAGCTGCACACAGTACTCCAGCTGTGGTCTCACCAAGGTTCTATACAACTCCAACATGACCTCCCTACTTTTGTAATCTATGCCTCGATTGATAAAGGCAAGTGTCCCATATGCCTTTTTCACCACCCCACTAACATGCCCCTCCACCTTCAGAGATTTATGGACACACACGCCAAGGCCTCTTTGTTCCTCAGAACTTCCTAGTGTCATGCCGTTCAGTGAATACTTCCTTGTCAAATTACTCCTTCCAAAGTGTATCACCTCATGGTTTTCAGGTTTAAATTCCATCTGCCACTTATCTGCCCATTTGACCATCTTGTCTGTATCTTCCTGTAGCCCAAGACACTCAACCTCAGTGTTAACCACCTAGCCAATCTTTGTGTCATCTGCAAACTTACTAATCCTACCCCCCACATAGTCATCTATGTCATTTATATAAATGACAAATAATAGGGGACCGAGCACAGATCCCTGTGGTACACCTCTGGACACTGGCTTCCAGTCACTAAAGCATCCTTCTGTCATCAACCTCTATCTCCTACAACTAAGCCAATTTTGAATCCACCTTATCAAATTACCCTGTATCCCATGTGCCTTTGCCTTCTTTATAAGTCTCCCATGTGGGACCTTGTCAAAGGCTTTGCTAAAATCCATATAAACTACATCAACTGCACTACCCTCATCTACACATCTGGTCAGCTCCTCAAAAACTTCAATCAAATTTGTTAGGCATGACCTCCTTCTGACAAAGCTATGCTGACTATCCCTGATCAAACCTTGCCTCTCCAAGTGGAAATAGATTCTCTCCTTCAGAATTTTCTCCAATAGTTCCCCTACCATGAATGTGAGACTCACTGGCCTGTAGTTCCTTGGCTTATCTCTACAACCCTTCTTAAATAGCAGAACCACCTTAGCTGTTCTCCAGTCCTCTGGCACCTCCCCCGTGGCCAGAGAGGAATTAAAAGTTTGGATCAGAGCCCCTCCTCCCTCAGCAGTCTGGGACACTAATCATCTGGACCTGGAGATTTGTCCACTTTTAAGCTGGCCAACACCTCCAATACTGTGTCACATCCTATATCAATTTGCTCAAGAACCTCGCAGTCTCTCTCCCCGAGTTCCATACCTTCATCTTCATTCTCTTGGGTGAAGACAGATGTGAAGTATTCATTTAATGCTCTACCGATGTCTTCTGGCTCTACCCATAGATTGCTTCCTTGGTCCCTAATGGGCCCTACTCTTTCTCTGGTTATCCTCTTCCCAATAATATACTTATAGAATGTCTTGGGATTTTCCTTACTTTTACCAGCCAGAGCTTTCTCATATCACCTCTTTGCTCTCCTAATTACTTTCTTAAGCTCCACACTGCACTTTCTGTGCTCCACTAATGCCTCCGCTGATTTGCTTACCTTGTACCTCTCTATTCCTTCTCATCCTATCCTGAATATCTCTGGTTATCCATGGTTCTCTGGGCTTGTTACTCCTTCCTATCACCCTAGAGGGAACATGTTGAGCCTGTACCCTCCCCATTTCCTTTTTGAATGCCCCCCACTGCTCCTCTGTAGATTTCCCCACAAGTAGCTGTTCCCAGTCTACCTTGGCCAGATCCTGCCTTATTTTACTAAAAACCGCACTCCCCCAATCCAAAACATTGTTTTGCAACTTGTCTATTTCTTTGTCCACAACAAGCTTAAGTTGTACCATGTTGTGGTCGCTATCACTAAAATGCTCTCCCACCACCACCTCAGCCACCTGTCCGGCTTCATTCCCCAGAATTAGGTCCAGCAATGCACCGTCCCTTGTTGGACCTTTTACATATTGACCTAAAAAGTTCTCCTGTACACATTTCAAGCAATCCACTCCATCCAAGCCCTTAATACTATGTCCATCCCAATTAATGTTAGGAAAGTTGACATCACCTAATATAATTACCCTATTGTTATTGTTTTTACACACCTCTGCAAATTGTGCACTTATTTGCTCCTCGATTTCCCACTGACTACCTCAGAGTCTATAATAAACACCTAACAATGTGGCTGCCCCTTTTTTATTCCTAAGTTCTACCCACAAAGCTTCATTCGATGCCCCCTCCAAGATATCATCTCTCCTTACTGCAGTAACTGACTCCTTAACTGATAATGCAATGCCTCCTCCTCTTTTAGCCCCTCCTCTGTCTTGCCTGAAGATTCTATATCCCTGAATGTTGAGCTGCCAATCCTGCCCCTCCCTCAACCACGTCTCGATGATGGCTACTATATCACAATTCCACAGGGGGTGGAATTTTCCATTCGGAGACTAAATGTGGTGGCGGGCGGGAAAGGCAGCATGGCTCCTGTCAGCCGGCATGGTGGTTTGCCACACAGATCATCCTTTTTTTTAGCTCATTATGTATGCATAAATGTGCAACATGCTGTATCTGATGGGGCAGGGTGGGAGTCATCTGCTTATATTTCTGTGTGCCATATTTAAACGGCACCCACACACACACATCCACAGCCCAGGACTTGTCATGGCGAGCAACGTAATGGCCCCAAGAAGAGAAAAGCCTTATGCCCAAAGTTCAGCAACAAGGCACTGGCAGCATTTCTCCAGGCAGTTGAGGACCGGTGGAAGATCCTTTACCCCCGAGATGGGAGCCAGAGGTTCACCAATCTCATAACCAAGGCTTGGGAGGATGTCGCCAGTGCAGTCAGTGCCAACACTCTCCAGAGGACGACTGCTATCCAGTGCAGGAAGAGGATGAATGATCTCATCCGTTCCGCCAGGGTAAGGTCACCTTCTCCTCAGTCTCTAACCCTCAGAAGGCCATCAGACATTCACAAGATTACAGTCTACAGGGATCTCACACACTACCAGCACAAGGGACATCACCACTCATTCTCTCACACACACTTTACATTTTCATCTCTTGTCACACCCTGTACAAGTCGCCTCTTCAGCCCTTACATAGGGCCACTCAGCACACACAGCAGGCAGGCAAGTTCATCATCTGCTTTGGCATCCGTCCTGTTCACAGCCTGCCCATCTGAATTTATGAAGGAAAAGATTGCCCACAGCAAGAGGGAGAGATCCCAGACAGGAGAGGGGAAATACCAGAGCTCAGGCCACTCATCCCACTTTGCAGAGCAGGCGGCAGAGCTGGCTGGTGAGGACCTGGGCTGTGACCGTGCTGAACGAGAGACCGGCCTCCTCCAACAAGCCAATGAGGCTCCATCCACTAGTCTTCACCCACCTGCCAAAACTGAGAGTGCTTTTTAATGTAGGTGACTATCCAGCCAATCGCTAATTTTCTCCTCTTTATTACGAGCACCAGCAAGAAAAGGAGGAGGGACACTGCCAGCCAGCCCATCAGCCCCAGCGCCCGGACCACCTCGGATGAGAGTCCTGAGGATGCACTAGATGTAGAACTGTCACTGCATTCATCCACACCCCCCACCATGGTGGGACCCAGTTCTCGAGCAGGCTTGTGGTCACTATCTGGTCAGCAAGACATGGATTCAGGTTCACATCAGGCGGAGGCAGTGACATCCAAGGTCACTGACACTCAGAGGCCAGGCTCCTGCTGAAGCCATCTGATGATGGGCCTCTGGAATAGGCCTCAGAGAGGTGGTGGAGCTCCAAAGACAGGCAGGGGTACACTGGGCAGCGCTGTCAGAGGCCGTCACCAGGTTAGAGCACAGGATGGAGGAGTGCATCCACATTCAGTCTGATGCTGTTGCGCTGACATGCCTGCCCATCGGGGTCACCATTGGAAGGGTGGTGGCTGCCATGGAGACCTTGGTCCAGTAGTTTGTACCAGATATGCGCTCAGACCTGCACACCATCATGGCTTCAACCATGTAAGCAGCAGTAGGCAAGAAGGGGGCGGAGCACCTCGGTCTCACTCCAAGAGCCCTTTCTCCTCAAAGAGTCAGGGAGGGTCGCTCGGATACCCACAGGAGTGAGGAGCATCAGCTAGACACCCCAGGGAAATCTACCAATGGGCTCTCCTGGGCTATCCAGCCATTCCAAGTTCCCTATGTCCACCAGCCCAACAACTCCAGTTCCTCAGGCCGAGGAGGGTGCACCTTTTTTTTTTATTCATTCATGGGATGTGGGCTTCACTGGCTGGGCCAGCGTTTATAGCCCATTTTAATTGCCCTTGAGAAGGTGGTGATGAGCTGCCTTCTTTAACCACTGCGGCCCATGCGGTGTAGGTACATCCACAGTGCTGTTAGAGAGGGAGTTCTAGGATTATGACCCAGTGACAATGAAGGAACGGCGATATATTTCCAAGTCAGGATGATGAGTGGCTTGGAGTAGAACTTCCAGTTGGTGGTGTTCCCATGTGTCTGCTGCCCTTGTCCTGCCCCACAGCAAGAGACACAAAGCAGGCCGGGGACCTCCAGGCCTCAGTCCACCAGGGGATAACCACCAAGTTTATCACAGACAGCAGCCAGTAGGCTGCTTCCATCTCTGCTGCGCATGTCAGGAAAGCACCTAGACACAATGGCTGGGTAAGAAAAATAAAGAAATTTTGAAAGGACAAAGGGTATTCACTAACTGTTTTTACTTTGCACATCTGTAAATATATTGTGTTTCTCTGAAATTGTCATCTAGTGAATGGCTCTTTCATCTGATGCAATGCTCCGAGGTCATACAAGTGTAACCTGTGCCCCCCTTCCTCACATGTCTCCCATCATGTGCCTCAGGTCTATGATGTGACGCACAATCTCAGTACAGTGCGTCGCCTTTCTGTCCACAGCAGTGCTGAGGACCCTTGAAGATCTGTGGCACCTGCAAGTGAGTCAAGATGTAAGAGTTGTGCGAGCTCCTGGGGTATCTCGCACAGACCTGCATAACCTGCGTTCAGTGATCACAGATCAGCTGCATGTTGAGAGGGTGGAAGCCATTTCAACCCAGGACCGCGTTGCAGAATGAACCACATTGTAGCCTCTGAATGGACATCATTAGCCATGTCGTGTGCAGTTGGCTTTTGTCTCTGACGGACCAACCCTGGATGTGCTGAGGGCCCTCGAAGATTTGTGGCACCTGCAAATGCCTCAAGCCGTAAGAGTCGTGCGGATTCCCAGGGTATCTCGCATAGACCTGCATAATCTGCTTCTGGTGTTTACAAATGGACAGATCCATACATTGAGAGCCTTTTCTGTTGGTGAATTGTAGTGGCTGCTGCCAGGAAGCTTTCAAAGCCACATATGTGCAGTCGATGGCACCCAGCACCTGCAGGAATCTGGAGATCACTGCAAATTCCACTGCTCTGGCATCATCCAGGGAGAAATAGATGTAATTGAGTGCCTTGCTAAATAGGCTATTGGTGACCTCTCAGATGCATCATTAGTGGAGGATTGTGATATTCCGCAGAGGTCCATAGTGGATCCCTGGAACCAGCCACTCTCAAAAAGTTGATTGCAGCATCACCTTTCGAGCCACTGGCAATGGATGGCCTCCCAATCCCTGTGGTGTCAAATCCTCCTGAACAATGTGGCAGATGCGAGTCACCACATGCCTTGACAAGCGAAGATGCCTACAGTGCTGTCTCTTGGTCATCTACAAGTATGAGAAGCATCTTCAGTATGCTCTTAGTCAAGCCAAATGCTTCCATGGAATTAGTCTGTCAATCTCAGCTTCTGGGTCCTGATGGGGCTCTGCTAGCCCATGTTCCTCAGAGCAAGACTCTTCCCTTTGCCCTGCATGCTGGCAATGGGCTATTCTGCTCCTCACTTGCCTGTTTGCAATGATAAAGGTGGCATTGCTTACTGCATCCATTCTGCACTGACCCTCATCTCTGTAGGGTATTGAACATGATTGAACAGAACCCTACAATGACACCTTCCATTGCCAAACTAGGGAGTCATTGTTAAGCCCTTGGGTTGTCCTCATTCCAGGCATTCCATCCCAAGATTGTCCCTTGCAGCCATAGTACAGCTTTAAGGATCACTGGAAGGGGCCCCCCGACCTCGCACCCCCACCCCCCCACCCCCATCCCCAAAACACCCCTGGCACACAGCACTTTCAGAAAGGGAGTTGGATCTGGATGAGCGTAGCCAGGCATGAGCAGCCTCAGTCAGGGACTGTCAGGCTGGCTCCTTTGGATTAGACCAGAACCCAAACTTGCACTAATGTAATCATTGAGAAATGCAAAGCCAAAACCTGTCAGCTGTGATATGTGAAGCTCTTTGGAGCTTTGTGCTTATTCACTTTAGCTGTGGCCCCTGTAAGTATGGATTCTTGTGACCTTTGCGCTATCCTATGAGAGGGATTAACGGTCATTCAAACCCAATCTACATTTGATACCAAGCCGTAATGGATTGTGGCAAGAATGCCCACCATGAGTTAAGCTACCCAAACCCTTCAATTGGCATTTGAGTCTTCCCAACCTGTCTCAGCTGAGCCTTGCTCCCTATATCCTGAAGTGGAAATTATTCGGGTGCCCTTTCAATCGGCCCACAAGTGCAGTAGTTGACTCCTCCCACAATCCTTCAGACTCCTCCCCTGGCAATTTTTTTCCTAGGTTATTTTTCAACTGCATCATTGCTCTGGCTGTCAAGATGATAATCTTTTAAATGAAAACCAAATCAACAAAATTGGGATAAATCAGGCACAGCCCCTAATTCAGGTCAGCTGTAAAACCAAGAACAAAGTTTAAAGGAAACTTACAAACTTTAAATCAAAATGTGATTAAAGGGGTAAACAAAACACCCCAGTCCCCGCGGTGCCCACCGAGCACGGAAGGCCTCGAGAGTGCCAGCAGACACCGCGTGCTCCTTCTCCAGGGACATCCGGCAGCGAACGTAGCCGCGGAAGAGGGACAAACAATCAGGCGGGACTCCCCCGTCGATCGCCCGCTGCCTGGACCTGTTAATGGCCAACTTGGCCAGGCCCAGGAGCAGGTTCACGAGGAGGTCCTCCTCCTTCCCGACCCCCTTCCGCACCGGGTGCCCATAGATCAGGAGCGTGGGGCTGAAGTGCAAACAAAACATCAATAAAAGGTTTTTCAAATAACTAGACCACCCTACCCCACCCTCCCCACCCCAGTGACCGTCCAGGTCCCTCATATTGTCCTTGAAGAGCATCGTGCGCAGGCGTCCCTCCCTCCGATCACTCTCCTTGCTCCCTCTCTAATACGGGATCCCAATGTGATTCTTGTAGAAATCCCCATCCACCCCCCCCAACCCCCGAACTATTTTCTCTGGATGCCCCAATTCCCCATGTCAACCTGACCCCTCCCCACCTTGAGGCCCGATGCACAGTCACATACTGAGACCCCCGCCCATGAAACCATGGTATTCAAATGCATGCAAATACGGTTCCCAACATAGGTTACCCAACCCGCAAGGAAACTCAGGAGCGGAGAATTGCAAACCATTTTTACGCCGGCGGGAAACAGACTTTCGGCTGCACTCTGAATTTTCCCGTCCTGCCCCAGCCGATGGCTGGACAGGAAACTCCCACCCAGGGCGTGTAATCTACATGGACGGGCGTGTAATCTACATGGACACCCCACCTTATTTCGAAAAAGAGTTTGGATTTTGGGAGCCGCCACATGGAGGCGACCATGTTGTCTTTGTCTCTTTGAAAGATCAGCTAGGAACTGTTTTCAGGCAGTCCCACCAAAGCCATCGAACCATCAGTTGGGTCAACCTGTGACCCAGGCTTGGAAACCAACTGCAAAACATCAGGCAGCCAAAGTATGTAACCTGTTGCAGTTAAAGTTCATCTGAGAACCAGCCTCCTGGAAATTCAACTGCAAGCAACCTCAGAAGCTGCTGTGAACCCTTTGCTTTACAAGACCCTCCGTTCAACTTTAAAGCATCAAAACCATCCAAGAAACTATACGCCTGCCAAGCAGGAGACCGGGAGATGGAAGGAGAGTGATCAGAGGGAGGGATACCTGCGCATGATGCTCTTCAAGGACAATATGATGGACTTGGACGGTCACTGGGGTAGGGAGGGTGGGGTAGGGTGGTCTAACAACACAAGCAGAGCAAACCAGAGGCTGTAATCTGCAAAAGTGCATGACCTTTTACTGTACCTAATTATTGTGTGTATGAGTGTGTGTGTGAGAGCAAGTGTGTCTGATGTTGCATTTAATTCTGGAAAAGTGTATAAATAACCTTTTTATTTTGAAACTCAAAATTATTATCAATTATTTAATTGAGACGCACTCAAACAGGGTAAGAAAAGACACCATTTTCCATATAAAACATACTGACCTCGGGAAGTAAGAAAGCACATACATTCTGCCCGTGATAATTGAGATATAGTTTTCTCACAGTTGGCACTTTCTCATGTGGCTTGTCTACATTCAGCTGTTCCAGAAAATGACATCGGTGAACAAAGGGATCATGTAAAAAAAATTCAGCTAAATAAAGGGTTTCTTACATAGGGGAGGATTTATTCTACAACTAAGATATGGAACATATAGATACCAGACAGCCCAATCCACTACTTTATAAAACTCATAACTAATATGAAAGTGACTGAGAATTTAATTAACTGAGCCTGACGGCCTATGATCCATGGGTGTCAATTTTTTGGATGGTTCGTTCCCACCATCTGAAGCGTTCCCCGCCAACTCCCAGGGCTCCACATCCATTTCAGGCTGAATGAGCGTCAAATAGCTGCAGGCAGGACTTCCGCCCTCACTCAGGAGGACGTCCCTCCTTAGATTGGTCAGCAGCTCGGGGTGGCGGTGGGGAGGGAGGTCTGCACCTCCCCCACTCCCTGCCCAAGATGTAACCCTATAGATTTTCGGCATTCCCCACACCAGCTCAATCCTCCTGCCCGCCTGAAAAACTGAGAATGGGCGGGAAACAGCCCTTAAGTGGTGGGTGGGAACCAGGGAGAATCCTGTCCCTTCAATTTCACACTCTCCCCACCCACCACCTAAAATCCCACCAGTGAGGGAATGTAAAATTCTAGCCATGGACTTTAACACAAAATTTAAAGTGCAATAGACATTTCATTTTATTCTGTAAATTAAGGTGATCTGCATTTTTCAATGTGTTGTAATTATTTGTATACTTAAATGTTCATACTTATTCAATTAATTTATTATTTTATACTTTATTTTGTTTTAATAAATGTCTATAACTATGTTATGAATTATAATTACTTATTTTATTTTTATCTTTCCCTCCATCCATCCATCTGTCCTTCCAATCGTCTGTCCATCTGTCCATCCATCTATCCATCCTTCCCTCTATCCATCACTCCCTCCAACCCTCCCTCCTTCTGTCCATCCCTCCATCCATCCATACCTGCATCCATGCACCCTCCAACCCTTTACCGATCTATCCACCTATACGTCCAATTCTCCATCTGTCTATCCATCTATCCATGCATCTCTCCATCCCTCCATCTATCCATCAATCCCTCCTTCCATCTCTCCATCCACCCCTTCCCCAGTCCCTCCCTTAATCCAAGCATCCCTCCATTCCTCCATCTATCTATCCATCCCTCCATCTATTATCCATCCGTCCATCCATCCATCCCTCCATCCATCCATCCCTCCATCCATCCCTTCATCCATCCATCCCTCCATCCATCCATCCCTCCATCCATCCATCCCTCCATCCATCTGTCCTTCCATCCATCTGTCCTTCCATCCATCTGTCCTTCCACCCCTCCATACCTCCGGCCATCCATCCCTCCATCTTCCCATCCCTCCCTCTCTCTGTCCTTCCCACCGTCCATCTATTCCTTCATCCTTGCATCCCTCCCTCCATCTATCCCTCCATTTTTCCATCCCTCTCTTTGCCCCTCCCTCTCTCTGTCCCTTGCATCCATCCATCCCTTCATCCATGCATCCCTCCATCTATTCATCCATCCCTCAATCCATCCACCCATCCATCCATCCAGATAGATGTTTCTTTTTTATTATCAGCATTGTATTGTTACATTATTCCAAAATTAGTTTGTATTATGTTGTCATGCACAGGTATGCATGTACATCCACAATGCCACACCACTCACTACTGTCCTACAGTCAGTGTACCAAAGCAACAATATATCTATCTGCAGCACATAGTGAGATCTGTAAAAATACACCAGATGCAAACCCCAGTATTTGTGAGTAAAAGTGGGATTACTTCGAACTCTATGTCCTCCTCACTGCCAACATTCCCATCAAGCTTTGCAGCATCAGCAAATTTAGATGTACTACTCTCTGTCCCTTTGCTTAAGTCATTGGTATAAATTGTAAATATCTGAGTCCCTGGCACTGATCCTTCTAGCGCTGCACATAATTACAGTCTGATAACTTGAAAATGCCCTCTTTATCCAGCCATTCTGTCAACCGTCTGTTAATCAAGCCCCCGACACCATGAGCCCTTCAATTATGTATTAGCATTTTGTGTGAAATCTTACTGAAATCCTTTTGGAAATTGAGGGGCGGAATTTTACACCTCCTTCCACTGGCTGGATTTTCCGGTCCCATTGAACTCAATGGAATTTTGAACACCTTGTCACATTTTAAGGACCGTCGCCGCCACTACAGAGCCATAAAACTCCACCCTAAGTATATCCCATCTACTAGCTCCTCTACTAGAATGCTAATAAATTTGTCAAACATGATTCCAACTGTCCACAATTGGGCTGTTTGTTGCGACAAAAAGATTTTAAAAAACAGAGCAGAATCTTTGGGCTTTAATGTGGTCCTTCTACCGGTCAGACAGAGAGGGAGAGAAAGAGCATCGCACACGAAAGATGAACCCATCCTTCACCTTAAACTAATAGCCAACAGCCGCAGCCATCTAATCCCATTCCTAAAATGTCCCCTTCTACGGAAGAACTGCTTTTCTAAGCCTCAAGAAATTGAGCACTCACTGACCCTACAAAACCAGCGGGAGAGTTAAAATTTTACATTCAGAAATAAATCTACAGGCAGAAAGCTAAAAGAAATGCAGGCTTCATGATCAGTTTCTGTTAACCACATGTGACAGCTTTGCAAACAATATGTTTTTCACAGAGATAAAAACAAAAAAACTGCGGATACTGGAAATCCAAAACAAAAACAGAATTACCTGGAAAAACTCAGCAGGTCTGGCAGCATCGGCGGAGAAGAAAAGAGTTGCGGTCTTTCCGCAAGAATAACCCAAACCTCCCTGTCGCTTGCCATTTTAACACTCCACCCTGTTCTCTTGCCCACATGTCTGTCCTTGGCCTGCTGCATTGTTCCAGTGAAGCCCAACGCAAACTGGAGGAACAACACTTCATCTTCCGACTAGGCACTTTACAGCCTTCAGGAATATTGAATTCAACAACTTTAGGTCTTGAGCTCCCTCCTCCATCCCCATCCCCTTTCTGTTTCTTCCCCCTTCCTTTTGTTTTTTCCAATAACTTATATAGATGTTTCTTTTCCCACCTATTTCCATTATTTTTAAATATTTTTAAATCTTTTATTCTCCCCCCACCCCCACTAGAGCTATACCTTGAATACCCTACCATCCATTCTTAATTAGCACATTCTTTTAGATAATAACACCAACTTCAACACCTATGTGTTCTTTTGCTCTGTTGTCTGTGACATCTTTTGATGATCTGCTTCTATCACTGCTTGTTTGTCCCTACAACCACACCACCCCCTCCACTTCTCTCCCCCCACCCAACCACCACACACCCCCCCACCCCCACCACAGACACCTTAAACCAGCTTATATTTCACCCCTTCCTTGGATTCACTTAGTTTTGTTGAAGGGTCATGAGGACTCAAAACGTCAACTCTTCTCTTCTCCGCCGATGCTGCCAGACCTGCTGAGTTTTTCCAGGTAATTCTGAATATGTTCTTCACCTTGCCCACAAAACAATGGAAATGAAATTAGGCTCTAAAACTGAGTCAATTTAATTACTTTTTGCTTTGTTTAAGAAATGGTTTTTAGCATCCACGGTGCTCAAATATTAGGTCTTAAGTTATGGTTCTCAGGATTTTTAAAAGGCTCAAATTTGAATAGCCGAGCTAGGCACCAAGCCTATGATTGTGCATCGAATAAACTGAAGAGTGGCTCCTAGAGAGCATGATAGTCAAGCCTCAAGTTTCTAAGCTTTTCTTCAACAACTGTGCTTTTCAAACGTTCAGAATTCAATTAGCTGTGTTGTGAGAATACCGCTATTAATGACAAAACCCAACCAAACCAGTCAGACAATTATTCAAATCTAAATGTCACGGCCACCATAACGGCCTCCCTGTCTGATCACCAGAGTGCACTTGGAAACTTGTTGATTTAAAAATGCATGACATTTCCGGTTGAATTTAAAAAGGATAAAATACCTGATGATTCTGGTAGAGATTCAAGCAACGAGGTAGTGTCACCAACCGAACTAGATTTGCTTAGAATCTTCAGGAATTGAAGAACAGTCCCCAGGACGTTGTGCAAACCTGGAGAAAAGGGACATTAAAAAGATTGTCTTTTTTTTCATTTTCTTTGAGCATTTCTCTTTACCAGATATACAAATATTCAAACTGAGGCAGGTGGAGCTAGATAGAAGGCCAGCGATAGGTGGGAACAAAGGAGGGATTGACAAAGATGTTATGAATTAAAGGACAAAGTGAATGTTAATGAGAATGGTTAGTGCTAAAAAAAAAGATGCTAACAGTGGCATAAAGATAAGAAAGCAGAATGTGATAGTAGCAGAACAAGGGTAGCATTGTGTGAAAGAACAACGTGGAACAAGTAACAGTGGCCCTGTAGGGGATGGGGTGGGGGGAGGAGGCCCTGTAGGGGATGGGGTGGGGGGAGGAGGCAGTGGTGGGGAAAAAAAGGATAGAAAATGGGATAGAAGAGGGGATTTAAAAAAAAAGGATAAAACCACAGATAAATGAATAAAAATAAAAATAAGAGGATAAAAAATAAAAATGAAAAAAGAAAAAAGGGGGATAAAAAAAGAGCTGAGGATGGAGGAGAGAGTTCATGATCTGAAGTTGTTGAACTCAATATTCAGTCCGGAAGGCTGTAAAGTGCCTAGTTGGAAGATGAGGTGCTGTTTCTCCAGTTTGCGTTGGGCTTCACTGGAACAATGCAGCAGGCCAAGGATGGATATGTGGGCATGAGAGCAGGGTGGAGTGTTGAAATGGCAAGTGACAGGAACATTTGGGTCATGCTTGTGGACAGACTGGTGGTGTTCCACAAAGCGGTCACCCAGTCTGCAGTTGGTCTCCACGATGTTGAGGAGACCGCATTGGGAGCAGCGGATGCAGTAGACTAAATTAAAGGAGGTGCAAGTGAAGCGCTGCTTTTTTCAAAAATGTATTCATGGGATGTGGGCTTCGCTGGCTGGGCCAGTATTCATTGCCCATCCCTAGTTGCCCTTGAGAAGGTGGTGGTGAACTGCCTTCTTGAACTGCTACTGGCCATGTGGTGTAGGTACACCTACAGTGCTGTTAGGGAGGGAGTTCCAGGATTTTGACCCAGCGACAGTGAAGGAATGGCGATATATTTCCAAGTCAGGATGGTGAGTGGCTTGGAGGGGAACTTGCAGGCAGTGGTGTTCCCATGTATCTACTGCCCTTGTCCTTCTAGATGGTAGTAGTCATGGTGTTGGAAGGTCAGTCGAAGGAGCCTTGGCGATTTCCTGCTTCACATAAAAGGAGTGTTTGGGCCCTTGGATGATGAGGAGGGAGGAGGTAAAGGGGCAGGCGTTGCACTTTCTGGATTCCATGGGTAGGAGCTGTGGGAAGGTGTTGAGGTGTTGGGGGTGATGGAGGAGTGGACCAGGGTTTCCCGGAGGGAACGGTCCCTATGGAATGCTGACAAGGGGGAAGAGGGGAAGATGTGTTTGGTGGTGGCATCATGCTGGAGTTGGCGGAAATGGTGGAGGATGATCCTTTGAATGCGGTGAAAATTGAGAACCGGTGGAAACTATCATGGTTCTGGGAGGGAGGGAAGGTGTGAGGGCAGAGGAGCGGGAGATGGGTCGGACACGACTGAGGGCCCTGTCAACCACAGTGGTGGGGGGGGGGGGTTTAATGTCGGTTAAGCTCGATTAACCTCGAACTCTCTCCTCCATCCTCAGCCCCCTTTCTCAATCCCCTTTTATCTACGTTCATTTTTATTTTTTATCCACTTATTTTTATCTTTAATCATTTATCTGTGGTTTTATTCCCTTTTTTAACCCCCCTCCCCTTTATATCCCATTTTCTATCAATTTTTTTCCCACCACCTCATCCCATTCCCTACAGGGCCACTGTTACTTGTTCCACGTTGTTCTTTCACACAATGTTACCCTTGTTCTGCTATTATCACATTCTGATTTCTTACCTTTATGCCACTATCAGCACCTTTTTTAACACTAATCACTAACCATTAACACTCCCTTTGTCCTTTAGTTCATGACATCTTTGTCAATCCCTCCTTTGTCCCCACCTATCGCTGGCTTTCTATCCAGCTCCATCTGCCCCACCCACTTTAAACAGTATAAATTTCATTACATTTCCACTTCAGCTCTGAAGAAGGGTCATACGGACTTGAAATGTTAACCCTGTTTCTCACTCCACAGGTGCTGCTAGAACTTCTGAATTTTTCCAGCATTTTCTGGTTTTGTTTCAGATTTCCAGCATCCACCATATTTTGCTTTTATAAAAATATTCAAAATGGGAAATAAATTCTGCTTGGCTGAGAGTCCAGCATCATCCAAACGGCTAATGAGTCTTTTTGCTTTCCAATTGGTGCAGGAAGGTGGTCTATCACATGGATCGATGTGTTGGCCGATTAATAGCTGGAGAGTGGGGCCAAGTCATGCTGAAACCTCCAGGAATACATTTAATCACAGTTGGCAACCCAATGACTCAGCAACAGCATTAGGAAAAGCACTAGATTTCTGATTAAAAAAATAAAATACTGTAGATGCTGGAAATCCGAAATAAAAACAGAAAATGCTGGAGAAACTCAGTAGGTCTGACAGCATCTATGGAGAGAGAAACAGAGTTAATGTTTCAGGCCCATTTGAATTTTCTTCGGAGCTCTGAAGAAGAGTCATGCAGACTAGATTTCTGAGTTGGATTCAATGGCTCAGGATTTAAAAATTGAAATTTTAGTTGATGAACCATTGCTTGAAGTCTCTCCATTAACTACAGTAGGGGATTAACTTTCAAGACTCAAACATACACGCAAGCTCACAGTGCCTACAAGCTGGGTGGAGAAAGGTATCCCAGTCGTCATCCCGCACAACTCTTTCTAGCAGCTTCGTCCCAGCAGAGATACGACGTAGTGTAGGGGCTCGAAAAATCAGGTGACAGACAAGAGGGTTTTCTGAGTGTAGGTGATGTCACTCAGGTTGTGCTAGCTAGCCACAAAGCGCCTTTTGAATTCTAGAGCTGTGCTTCCCAAATGTGAGTCGTGACCCCCATTGGGTTTGCCAAAGCAGCAAATGGAGTCACGAGCTGCCCCTCCTTCGAGACTGTGCTTCACACCGGCAACATCTGTTCTTGCCCTCTCCCTCCGTGTCTCTCGCTCTCTCCATCAATCTCTCTTTGGGCCAGTTGAGTACATAAGATAATAACATTTTTGCAAAGCACTTCAAAAAATCAGATTTTCATATTTATACTGAGATCCCAAGAAATCACTCACCATCTGATTTTTAATATTTCTTTATATATCACTTTGTTCACTCAACATTTTGGGCAGAATTTTCTGGTCCTGCCAGCAACGGACATCATGGCACGTGGGACAGGAGAACTTGGCAGTGGTCCAAAAATCTGTTTCCCGCCGGTGTATAAATAGATTGTGATTGTCCGTCCCTGGCTTTAATGGTGGGTCAGGTAGGTCACCACGCCATTTTCATGCATTTTCATGCATTTAAATGTCATGGATACCCATTAAAGAGCCAGAATCATGCACCCCCACCCATTCCACTACTCCAGATCAAAGGACCACGCCGGTACCTAATTAGACCAGTGTGATTCACGACCAGGTATAAGTGACATGCGCCTGGTGAACTACAATGCGTTTGTGACTTTGAGGTATGTTTGCCTATCTTTCTATGCACTGCACTCGCAGCTACTCCAATGCCAAGGCCGCACAGGCAAGACCAGTGGGAGTTCAAGGGAGTTCAGAGCCAAGGTTCTCCATTCCAGGCTAGTAGTGAGGTGGGGTGGGAGGGCAGGGGTGGAAGGGGCTGGAGTGCCCCTGGGAGGGTGTGAGCCAAGACAGGGGCAAGAGAAGGTGCTCTAGGGCAAATGTTTGACTGGGGGTGTCAGTGGGGGGGAAGACTGGGGAAGGGTGCACACAGACACATGACGGGGGGGGAGGAAATCCGGGGGAAAGATACACCCATACACAAAATTCTGGTGGGGGAAGACTGGGGAATGGTGCACACAGACACATAATTTGGGATGGGCGGTGGGGGGTGGGGGGGTGGAATCTGGAATTATTCAGGGCTCAAAATCACAGACAGCCCTGGGCAAGAGCACAGGAGGTAGTCGGGGCCAGAAAGCATTGATAGTCCTGCGGCTCTGTGCCACAATTTAGAGGGCTGTGCTTGTCCCAGTCCAGGAAGGGGAAGGGCCTGTCAGTCCTGTGTCAGACATACCCAGCATGGTGTGTGCAGGGCATGGTCAGTCCCTCACACACATCAGTCTCTCACACACATCAGTCATGGGGGTTTCTGGCTTCATACTGGGTCCCAAGTGGCACAGTCACAGTCAGGAAAAGCGTCTGCAGCTTGAGATAGGAAAGAGGTCATGTAGGGGTGGGCAGGCGATGGTCCCATGGGATGTGGGGTGTCTCTGTAGGTCACGGTGAAATAGACCTGAAGATGAGGAGGAGTCAGGTCTACATGGGGCATCAGGACATCAACATAAACGGATGGGGGGAGGACTCTCAGGGCCTGTGGGAGGAGTCAACCACTGTGCTTGTGGGTTGGTTAAAGGGGCACCCAACTAATTCCCGCTTTTCCATGGAAAGGAGGCACAGCTGAGACATGTCAGGAGCAGTCAAACATCAATTTAGGGAATTTGGCACCTTATATCTTATAGCATATTCATGCAAGAGTATAATTCCAATTGGGGCCAAGGTCTTGCAAAAAGACCCTTTGTCCCACTTGTGGGACATCCCAAATATTAGAAGGAGCTAATGGAAAAGGGGCCACAGGCTAAAATGCAGATGCCTAGTGGCCAAAAGACCTATAAACCTTGCATCTGGCAGGTTCAGATATGGGAACCGCCCCCAACCCCCACCCAACCCCAACAAACTCTACTTCCATCACTGTGAGCTGGGGCTGCTGTGAAAACCAAAGGATACAGCCTGAGAGTGCCTGGCCTGTCGCTTCTAGCACCTGGCAGAACTCGTTCAGATCCAAGCCTCTGTGTCAAAGCACCATCATTGGAATGGCGTCTGCTGGGGCCGGGGGTGTGGTGAGTGTATGTCAGGTGATCCTGAAGGCTGTGATAGCGCTGCAAAGGGAGTGAGTGGGGATGTAATGGCTGGGGTGAATGTCAACCACTGGCCCCACAGTCACTCCCTAGTAAGCGACAGGAAGATGAGCAGGCTTCTGCTCGCTCAAGTTTCTCTTCAATCTTCCTGCAGAGACAAGCACGAGAGAAGCACAGATGGAGGAGCCAGTGTTTCATTCATGCTGTCAATCAGGCAAATAAAAAGGAGGAGAAGAAGGGCCCATCACTGCCATACTGGGAAAGGGGAAGAGCCTCAACCTGATGAAGAAGGGCCAGCAGGGCCCTCTCAACACCCAGAATCTGAGGCTGCCATTGAGCGGGGGCATCCGGCAAGACCAAGGGTGTACAGAAGATGCCCCTCATACCTGCAAATGAGCTAGAGGCAGTGCCGTCAATGCCTTCACATGTCTAGGGATGTGGCGGCTCCCGTCTGTGACATTCTCCGGGAGGAGTTGACGCCGCAGGGACTGGGAGGCCATCCATTGCCAGTGGTTCTCACAGTCAGCACTGCTCTGAACTTCTTCACGAGTAGTTCATTCCAGGGCCCTCTCATAATAATAGCTGATTGTGGTTGTGGACTCCGGTATTAGATACTATACGGTACTCTGTACTATTCACAGGGTCACCTAACCTGGAGGTTGAAGGTCGGATAGCACATGTTGGAGCCTGTCTTGATAGAATTCATTTATTGCAGATATGTGTTTATGTTAGGAAAATGTGTTATCAATAAATTTAGCTCAGCTACAATGTCAATGGCCTGTGTGCATTATTAAAAATAGAAACACTGGGGACCTCTGTGGGATTTCTCAAGCATCTGCTCACAAGTGCATATGGGAGGCACCAACGCCTTATTTAGCAAGCCTCACCATTACATGCAGTTTTCTTTGGATGATACAGCCAGGCTGCCAGAGCAGTGGGCTTTGCTGCTATCTCTGGATTCCCACAGGTGCAGGGTGCCATCGGCTGCACTCGTGTGGCTTTAAGATCTCCCTGGGAACAGCTACTACAATTCATCAATAGGAGGGGGTTCCACTTACTCAATGCACAAGCAGGTTATGTAGTTATGTGTGGAAGCTCCCATGAGTCATGCATCTTGAGTCACTCGGAGGTGCCTCAGATTGAGAATCCTCAGTGTATCCAGGGTCAGCTCCTTGGTGACAAAGGCTACTGGCAAAAAAAGTGGCTGATGACACCCATTCAGTGGCCACAAAGTGCTTCAGAGCAGAGGTATAATGCTGCACATGCTGCAAAATTCTCATTGATAGAACAGGTCAATGGTGGCTTGGAGAAGTGTTTCCGATGTCTGGTCAGAACAGGTGGGCTTTCCAGTACACTCCCCAGAGGGTCTCATGCATCTTCACGGCTTGCTGCGCCCTACACAACCTGACGCTTCAAATGGGGAATATCTTGCCAGATGCCAAGATGGAGGAACTGCGCGTGTCCTCTGATAATGAGGACCTCAAAAGGGCTGATTGCAACGAGGGCGAGGAAGCTGAAGGTCCAGAAGGAGAGGACACAGCATGGGCCTGACGAGGCAGGAATGCACGAGATACATTAATAGCCACCAGGTTCCAGGAGGATGATGACGACTAGCTATGATGATTCTCTTTCACCACTGATCTTCATGCTGGGACCACCTTGCCACCTTCATTAATATTCTTCTCATCTCAACTCACCACTTCAATCTCTGAGTGAGCAGTTACACTCTAGCGTCACAATGTCCTCGTCCTTGAAAGCTAAGGCAGCCTCGGGAACATGTGGCCTTTCTGTAATGTGATAATAACCGCAACAGTTCATGAGCACCATTGAAATAGTGCAGCTGCTTCAAGCATCTCGCCAACATTCCACTACCTACAGCAATCTACAAGAGACTGGAGCAGCACTTTAATCCTCAGCACACTCGTGGCAGTATGCTTGCATTGTGACAAGGCGCCTCACAGAGGTCAATCTTCACTCAATGGGTATCTTGTCCACTCTGCAGTTTTTCTGCACAGCCAATCGTTCATGGAAGACAAGTGTTGATGCCTCTTCATCGCATTCTCAGTGTCACATACATCCTCAGACACAGTGATCTGTAAATCTCAGTGAAAGATCCGAGGCTGCAGTTCAGCTCACCTTTCCATGAACCTCGAAAACTTTATAAGAACATAAGAACTAGGAGCAGGAGTAGGCAATTCAGCCCCTCAAGCCTGCCCCGCCATTCAATACGATCATGGTTGATCTCATTTCGGCCTCAACTCCAATTTCTCGCCTTCTCCCCATAATCTTTCAACCTGTTACTAATTAAAAATCTGTCCATCTCCTCCTTAAAAATTTATTCAGCGTCCCAGCATCCACAGCACTCTGAAGTAGTGAATTCCACAGATTCATGACCCTTTGAGAAAAGTAATTCCTCCTCACATCTGAATTAAATCTACCACCCCTTAGCCTAAAACTATGGCCTCTCATTCTAGGGAAAACATCCGCTCCACATCTACTTTGTTTATCCCCTTTAGCATCTTAGATACCTCAATTAGATCTCCTCTCATCCTTCTAAACTCTAGTGAGTATAGGCCTAAACTGCTCAATCTCTCCTCTTAAGACAAGCCCCATATCTCTGAAATCAATCTAGTGAACCTCCTGTAAACTGCCTCCAATGCAACTACATCCTTCCTCAAGTAAAGGGACCAAAACTGTGCACAGTACTCCAGGTGCAGTCTTACCAATGCTTTGTATAGTTGCAACAACACTTCCCTGTTTTTGTACTCTATTCCTTTAGCAATAAATGCCAAAATTCCTTGTGCCTTCCTTATTACCTGCTGTACCTACATACTAGCTTTCAGCGATTCATGCACGAGGACACCCAGGTCCCTCTGCACTGAAGCATTCTGAAGCTTCTCTCCATTTAAATAATAAGTCACCTTTTTATTCTTTCTACCAAAGTGGATAACCTCACACTTATCCACGTTAAACTCCATCTGCCAAATTTTGGCCCATTCACCTAACCTGTCCATATCCATTTGTAAATTTCTTATTTCTTCATTGCTACTTACTTTTCCCACCTATTTGGTGTCATCTGCAAAGTTAGCTTTAGTACCTTCTATCTCTGAATCCAAGTCATTAATATAGATTGTAAATAGTTAGGGCCCAAGGACCGAACCCTGTGGCACCCCACTAGTTACAGCTTGCCATCCAGAAAAAAACCCATTTATCCTGACTCTCTGCTTTCTTTTGGCTAGCCAATCCTCTAACCAAGCTAATATATTACCCCTAACTCCATGTGATCTTATCATATGTATTAATCTTTTGTGCGGCACCTTATCAAAGGCCTTCTGGAAGTCCAGATATACTACATCTACAGGATCCCCATTATCCACTTTGCTTGTCAGATCTTCAAAGAACTCTAGCAAATTAGTCAAACACAATTTACTCTTCATAAAACCATGCTAACTCTGATGGATTGCATTTTGACTTTCCAAATGCCCCCTTACTACTACCTTAATAATGGATTCCAGCAATTTCCCAACGACAGACATTAATATAACTGGTCTATAGTTTCTTGCTTTCTGCCTCCCCCTTTTTTGAACAAGGGCGTTATATTAGCATTTTTCCAATCCACTGGAACGTTGCCAGAGTCCAGGGAATTTTGGAATATTATAGCCCATGCATCCACTATCTCCGCTGCCACTTCCTTTAAAACCCTGGGATGTAGGCCATCAGGTCCTGGGACTTGTCACCCTTTAATCCCAATAGTCTGCTCAGTGCTTTTTCTCTAGTGATGGTGATTGTTCTAAGTTCCTCCTTCTCTATACCCTCTGCACTACCTGTTACTATTGGGGTGGTACTAGTGTCCTCCACTGTGAAAACTGAGGCAAAATATTGATTAAGTGTCTCTGCCATTTCTGCGTTCCCCACTATTAACTCCCCAGTCTCATCCTCCAAGGGACCAACATTCACTTTAGCTATTTTCTTTCCTTTTATATACTTGTAGATACTTTTGCTATCAGTTTTTATATGTTGTGCTAGTTTTCTTTCATAATTTACCCTTGCTCTTTTTATTAATTTTTTTAGTAACCCTTTGTTGATCTTTAAAAGTTTCCCAATCTTCCAGCCTGCCACTAACCTTTGCAATTGGGTATGTAAGAATTGACTATCTCCTTAAATATCTGCCACTGTTCATCAACTGTCCTACCTTGCAGTCTTCCTGCCCAGTCCACTATGGACAAATCTGCTCTTATGTCTATGTAGTTACCTTTATTTAACTCCAGAACACTAGTGTGGTACTCAAGTTTCTCACTCTCAAACTAAACTTGAAATTCTAACATGCTATGTTCACTCGTCCCTAGAGGATCCTTTACTATGAGATCATTAATTAATCCCATTTCATTACACAAAACCAAATCCAGAATAGCCTGCTCCCTGGTTGGTTCCACAACATATTGCTCCAAGAAACAATCTCTAATACATTCTATGAACTTTCCACCAAGGCTACCCTTGCCAATTTGATTAGTCCAGTCTATATACATATTATAATCATCCATGATTATTGCCGTACCTTTCTTACATGCTCCCAGTATTTCCTGATTTATACTATCCCCTACTGTTGAACTGCTGTTTGGGGACATATAGGTTACTCCCACCAGGGACTTCCTTCCCTTGTTATTTCTTATTTCTACCCAAACTGACTCTACGCCTTGCTCTCCAGTGCCTCTATCATTCCTCACTATAGCACTGATCTCTTCCTTTACTAACAAAGCTACACCAACTCCTTTTCCTTCCTGCCTATCCTTCCGAAACACTGAGTACCTTTGGTTATTCAACCCCCAAACCTGTTCTCCCTGTAACCACGTCTCAGCAATCTTCACCAAATCATACCTATTTATCTCTATTTGCGCTGTTAATTCATTAGTTTTATTCTGAATACTACGTGCATTCAGATACAAAGCCTTTAAGTTTGCCCTATTGTCAATTTCCCCTACTCTTATATGATTCTTTGGTGCAATATGGCGTTCACACACTCTGTCCCTTCCTTTCATTTTTTGGTAAGAATCAGCCTCATCTCTAACCTGCACTCTTACCCTCTCCTTAAACTTTGATTTTTTTATATTTCCATGCAACTAAACCCTCCCCCCCACTATTTAGTTTAAAGCCCTATCTACGGCCCTAGTTATGCGATTCACCAGGACACTGGTTCCAGCCTGATTCAAGTGGAGCCCGTCCGAATGGAATAGCTCCCTCTTTGTCCAGTACTAGTGCCAATGTCTCATGAATTTGAACCCATTTCTCCCACATCAATCTTTGAGCCACGCATTTACCTCTTTAATCTTATTGACCCTGTACTAATTAGCTCATGGCTCAGGTAGTAATCTGGAGATTATTACCTTTTTGGTTCTGCTTATTAATTTAGCCCCTTGCTACTCGTATTCCTTCAGCAGAGCCTCTTTTCTCGTTCTACCTCTATCGTTGGTACTTACATGGACCACGGCAACTGGATTTTTCCCCTCCCACTCCAAAATCCCCTGCAGCCCAGATGACATATCCTTAACCCTGGCACCAGGCAGGCAACATAGCCTTCAGGACTCTCGATCCTGACTACACAGAACAGTATCTATTACTCTAACTATACTATCCCCGATTACAAATACATTTCTCTTTTCTCCCTCCACTTGAATAGCTCCCCGTACCATGTACGATCAGTTTGCTTATCCTCCCTACAGTCCCCGCTCTCGTCCACATAGGGAGCAAGAATCTCGAACCTGTTGGATAAGGGCAAGGGCTGAGGCTCCAGCAGTGCTATTTCCTGGATCCCTTTACCTGCCTCACTCATAGTCACACCCTCTGGTCCCTGACCACTGGCCGAATTTAAGGTAGTTAATCTAAGGGGTGTGACTGTCTCCTGAAACACAGTGTCCAGTTAACTCTCCCCCCTCCTTGATGTGTCACAGTGTCCGAAGCTCAGACTCCAGCTCATCAACTCTGAGCCGGAGTTCCTCGAGCAACCAACATTTGCTACAGATGTGGTCACTAGGAACCACAATGGGATCCACCAGCTCCCACATCATGCAGCTACAACACATTGCATGTCCCTGCATCTCTATTTTATCTAATTAGTTTTTCAATTTGTTTTTAAATTTCCTACTGGTCTTTAGTTTAATAATCTGTAAAATATTTCTCCTATTTACCTTTAATCTGAAAGCAAGTTAGAATAGAAATTCAAAATACACTTTTTAAAATTAACTGGAACTCGCTCTCTCTGCTGAGTTGAAGCTGAAATGTTAGACCTCCGATCCTGGGCCCCAGTAGTCACCTTTAATCTGAAATCAATTTAGAATAGGTAGTTCAAGCTAGCAGTTACTTACCAACCAATGAACGTACGGTTTTCCTGTGATGTCACTCTTTGTTTTTTTTTTCACTCAGCGACAGTGACTGCAGAGGGCGCTCTTCCCAGACTGCTTCCCAGCGATGGTGACTACAGAGGACACTTTTCCCAGACTGCTTCAAGTCGATGGTGACTGCAGAGGACACTCTTCCCAGACTGCTTCAAGTCGATGGTGACTGCAGAGGGCGCTCTTCCCAGACTGCTTCACAGCAACGGTGACTGCAGAGGGCGCTCTTCCCAGACTGCTTCCTGGCGATGGTGACTGCAGAGGATGCTCTTCCCAGACTGCTTCACAGCGATGGTGACTGCAGAGGGCACTTTTCCCAGACTGTTTCACAGCAACGGTGACTGAAGAGGGTGCTCTTCTCAGACTGCTTCCTAGTGATGGTGACTGCAGAGGATGCTCTTCCCAGACCGCTTCACAGCAACAGTGACTGAAGAGGACATTCTTCCCAGACTGCTTCACAGCGACAGTGACTGCAGAGGGTGCTCTTCCCAGACTACTTCATGACAATGGTGACTGTAAAGGACACTTTTCCCAGGCTGCTTCCCAGCAACGGTGACTGTAGAGGACACTTTTCCCAGACTCAAGCAACATATTCTGGTATCTGCCTGCCGTTCATGAGTACGCCTCGGTTTGGAGTCTCCCAATTTCCCCAGAGGCCTACCTGTGGCTTTTGTGCTCTCAAAAGCACTGCCACTCCACCTAGCCCTTAAGGGCCCAAATCGTTGATAATGAAGAGCACACATCAGGTGTATTGCAGCCTCACTCTGATCCCGCCACAAGATCCTATATGCTTCCTATTTGTGCATATGTAATGGGCTGAAAAGTGGACAATCTGGTTTGGAAACCCATTCCAGCCGGCAGGGAACTTTTCTCACCTGCCACCCCGCTTATCCTCCGGAGCAGAAAATCCCAAAGTGTGATGGTGGGCAGGGGAAGCAGCACAATTCCCACTGAGCTATGTTGGGGGAGGGGGTGGTTATTGCACCTGATTTTACACTTGGAAGGTTATCAATAATACATTAGCAAACATCTCTCCAAATCACATGGCGGGACAAGCACTGATTCACCTGCCCCGCCATCATGTAATGGGGTCATAGGTTCTGGCACAGGATGAGGTTTCCAACAGGAATTAAAGATAAAATTAAAATTTTGAAATATGATTTATAACACGTCCCTGATCATGTGACAGGATCACAAGAGGGGACATGTTTGTAACATTTTTAAATTCTTTATTGTTGATTTTAAAAATCTTCAGCTCCCTGAGCTACGTGCCTCAGGGAGCTTTCATTGTGCGCACCTACGCATAGGCACAAACTTCTGCGCTCGCCCTCGTCCCTCCCTCCCCCACCCCAGCAGTGCTCAGCATCACAGCCCGTGTTTTATGCTGGATGGCCATTAATTGGCCAGCCAGCGTGAGTTCGATGCCAGAGCCCGATCGCGGTCAGCTTTCTGACCTCTCCCAGGCCCGCCCAACACACCCGCTGTTAACACCCAGCAGTTTGGTAAAGACCAGTTATTTAAAAATCGCAGAGGGAAACTTCAAACAACTGTCATAACCTATATTTTTAAGTGGTATGTTTCAGATGCATCTCTAAATTCAGGAATCAGACCATCAGTTCTTGAGAGGTTTTTATATTAAACTAAATGAAACATTTTATTAAGCTACAACACATTAAACCATACACATGGCTACAAATTACCACTATCATAACTTTTAACAAATTCTCAAACTAATCTCCATTAATGCAACAGCAACCCATAGATTTAACCAGGCTCCAGGCAAAGCATTTTCAACCTACAAATTCAAAATGAGAAACAAAAACAGAATTACCTGGAAAAACTCAGCAGGTCTGGCAGCATCGGCGGAGAAGAAAAGAGTTGACGTTTCGAGTCCTCATGACCCTTCGACAGAACTAGGTGGATCCAAGGAAGGGGTGAAATATAGGCTGGTTTAGGGTGGGGGGTGGGGTGGGTTGGGTGGGGGGAGAGAAGTGGAGGGGGGTGGTGTGGTTGTAGGGACAAACAAGCAGTGATAGAAGCAGATCATCAAAAGATGTCACAGACAACAGAACAAAAGAACACATAGCTGTCGAAGTTAGTAATATTATCTAAACGAATGTGCTAATTAAGAATGGATGGTAGGGCACTCAAGGTATAGTTCTAGTGGGGGTGGGGGAAGCATAAAAGATTTAAAAATATTTAAAAATAATGGAAATAGGTGGATTCACCTAGTTCTGTCGAAGGGTCATGAGGACTCGAAACGTCAACTCTTTTCTTCTCCGCCGATGCTGCCAGACCTGCTGAGTTTTTCCAGGTAATTCTGTTTTTGTTTTGGATTTCCAGCATCCGCAGTTTTTTGTTTTTAAATTCAAAATGAGGTTCTTTCCACTTTGGTTCCTGTACAGAAAGTGGTAGGCTCACAGCTGCTTTGATGTTACATGTCTCTAACCTACACACACAAAACTGCTATGGATTATTTCCAACACATCTCATTGAATGTAAATTCTCATTGTATCACCAGCCCCTTTGAACTCTACCACTTCTAACTATAAAACCCCTTTCATAGTACCAATTTTATCAGTAATATAAATATTTCTTGGCCTCTAATAGCTAGGTGCCAGATTTCAACCCTCTCCTTGAATGGTCTTTTCAAAAAAATGCAAATGCACCCTACCTCTCTTACATCTCAAAACTAGTACACATCAAAGCACCCAGACTATCTGGCTTTAATCCAATTAAGACACACCCACAGACTAAACCTCTATTTTAAAAGAAAATATATACATTACTAGCTTCATGACATCCGCCCTAAGAAATTCTGAGAATGCTATGGTGGCATGGGTGTTTACTCACAGTAGATATCAGTCACCTTTGGAAAAATATTTCCTGTTCATGACAATGATCACTTGATTTGAATGCATTACACATATACATCTATGTGCTCCCTTATTGTGAGGGTGACCCAAGCTCCCACTCTGTAATTGCCTCCCTTTGCGAGCCTCAGGTTCATGCGATGTTCAGCAGACTCAAGTTAGTTACTCGCTTGTTGTGTGATGTCAAGCTCTTTCCCGAAAGCGACTGCGCATTGAGTTTTGAACCTTTAAGCCTTGCAACACACCATAGAATTATTCATGCTTGTGTGTCTTGGAGAGTTACAAGTTATGTTGTTTTTATTAATACTGAGCTGTGTCCATTGTGACTGTGAAAGCACTTGACCCACACCCATTGTGGTCTCAACAACCATGTGCAAATCCTTGGCTGCACAAAGTGTCTCCTTCAGGTGAAACAATTGCTCAATGTGCAGCCGACGCAGTGTTTGTGCTTGTGTCCCACAGCGGCCATATACAGCTTTGGCTGCCGATCTTTTCAAGAACTGGGGCCTCGGAATCCTTGAGGATTTCAGGTCCAAGGCCGAATGCTGACCCTGCTTGCAATGTCGTTGATCATAAAGGCCTTTGCAATCACTGGCATGGCACTAAAGGACAGGAGAAATGTGCTCAGGCCCCCTTGCCTATTCCTTGATCCTCCTGGAACGTTGCGGCTACCAATGTGTCACAGGCACATCTTCCCTGGTGTGCCGCTGCAGGACATCCTCACATGGAAGCTGACCATCATTGCCCTCTTCAGGTTCCTGCCCTTTCAGGTCTTCATCATCCAAGGAATTCTCAGCTCCTCCATGTCCCCCTGTGGTGAGTGATTCCCCTTTTGAAGCATTACGTTGTGCAGGGCGCAGCAGACCACAATGATGTGGGACACCCTCTGCGGACAGTACTAAAAAATCCTACCCAAGTGGTCCAAATATCGGATGCACATCTTCAGGACACCAGTCGTTTGCTCTATGGTGGACCTTGTCACAGAGTGCTCCATGTGCACAGTACTGTCTCTCACTCGTCTCCAAATAGGAAAGGCGTCTTCAGCAGACCCTTGGTCACGCCAGTCGCCTCTGTGAGATGGATCTGACCTCCTCAGCCTCTGGTTCTTCCTGGGGCTCCCCTGGACCTTGCACCTCAGGGTGGGGCTCCTCTCGAAGCTGTGCTAGATGGCGACAGGCCCTTCTCCTCCTCAATCTGAGGAGTGCCACCAAGAAGACAGCATTGAGTGCAGCCTCCATTCTGAAATCCTCCTTCTTCCTGTGGACAGATTGATCCAAGAGATCAGTGTAGCTTAACCAACTATTGCACACCACCCACTCCCAGAAAGAAAGCCACTGGCATGTCGTTATGCTGTGCTTGCGCTCCTCACCCCTCTAGGTTCAGCCTTGTAGCTAAGGCTCTCCCTCACAGATTATAGATGCCTAAGAAGCCACCCCAACAACTGGGCAACTCTATCTATAGGATGAAGAGGCTTCAGCACTGCCATGCAAAGCTGACCCTGCCTGATGAGGATTAGCGATGACCCCTGCCTTGCACTTTTGGAATGATTTGATACCTAGTGACCTGGGACCTGTGTAAATCGGACCATGCACTTCACAGAGCTTCATAGAGCAACTAGCAGATGCCCAGCAGCTGTGCTCCCTTAATGGCTGGCTACCTCTTCCCCTCTCATATCCTTGATGTTTAAATGCTCAATGAGACCACCTCTAATGCGACCCCAATGACTATTGCAGTCTCACGTAGGAGCACACCATTAGTTAGTTAGCAGTTCCAATTCTCTCTTCTCAATAAAGTGTTTATGAGTTCTATCAGCTGAGCCTTCATCTCCACGTTGAGAATCTAATCACTATGAGATTTCCTCCTGAAAGGTCCCTGGAGTCCAGCCATGTGCTCGTCCCACACTGCCTCAGACCCCTCCCCTGGAGATTTTATCCCAGTTTCATTTTTAAACTGCGTCATTGATTCGGAACCTCAAGATGGTGGTGCTGCACTTCTACTTCAAGACCAGCTTTGACCCCCCCATCCCTGTCATTCTGATGTCTCTCCAATTATCCTGGAACCCCACCCTGTGCAGGTAGACCTCCCTGAGGCTAATTCTCCTACCCCAGTAACCCTGGAGCCCATAGTGGTTGTTGTGGACATTCCTACCCTCTCCCTGAACCTATCACTGTGAGTGTCCCCATGTCCCATGTTGACCTCAATCCTTCCCATCATGAGGCTGTGTACATGGTCATACACAGGGGCCACCTCCCCTTCCACCACCAAGAGAGCTTCGAGTGCCCCCCACTTTTTTACGTTTTCCCCAGTTACAGGCTGCAGATGCCTCCCCTGACCATGACTATTCCATCTGCAGCCCATTACCGAGTCAGTCACCCCCAGGACCACCGTGTGTGTGGCTTTGACCAGCCAGCACACCAAGCTGTGCACAACCCTCATTGAGCACACTGGCCTTGCCCCTCCCTGGACTGGGATCACAACGTGCGTGCCATGCATAGACGACTGTGAGGCCCACAAAGCCCCAGGGCTGCCTTTAATCTCTCAATCACCTTGGTACCAGTCTCAGGACTATAACTGTCTGTCACTCAGCCCCTTGTTTCCTTCAGGGCTGATCACAGCACCCTTTCTCTGCTGCCCCCCAGCATTCGTCTCTGTGTAACCCTTCCCTCTTGTGCAAACCTCATCCCATCCCCAACAGTCATGAGTCCATCTTGCACAACACTAAGCCCTCCCCCCACTTTTCCTAGTCTTGAGTCTACATGCACCCCCCTCCCTCTCATGCCATACAAAACCCACCCATCCCCCTGCTGAGTCTGCATGTACCCCTTCCATGTCAGGGTTCAACTCCCCCACCCCAACCATCCCTTTGCCTGCCATCTTTATCCCCATCCCCCAACCCTACCTCTTCCCTTCACCGTCATGTCTCATTCTAACATACGGAAATACAAACATACGAATTAGGAGCAGGAGTAGGCCACTTGGCCCCTAAAGCCTGCTCTGCTATTCAATAAGATCATGGCTGATCTGATTTTAATATCAACTCCACATTCCTAACCCCGATAGCCATTCCTCCCCCAACCCCCAACCCCCACCCCAACCCCCCTCCCCCACTTGCTTATGAAGAATCTACCTACCTCAGCCTTAAAATATTCAAAAACTGCTTCCACTGTCTTTTGAGGAAGAGCGTTCCAAAGACTCCCTGAGGAAAAAAGTTCTCCCCCTCTCTGTCTTAAACCACTAGTTCTAGATTCTCCCACAAGAGGAAACATCCTCTCCACATCCACCCTGTCAAGACCCCTCAGGATCTTGCATGTTTCAAACAAGTCACCTCTTACTCTTCTAAAAGCCAGTGGATACAAGCCTAATCTGTCCAACCTTTCCTCATAAGACAACCCACCCATTCCAGCTATTAGTCTAGTAAACCTTCTCTGAACTGTTTCCAACACATTTACATTCTTCCTCAAATAAGGAATACCGTACACAGTACTCTAGATGTGGTCTCACCAATGCCCTGAATAACTGAAGCATAACCTCCCTACTCTTGCATTCAATTCACTTCGCAATAAATAATAACATTCTATAACTTCCCTAATTACCTGCATTCTAACCTTTTGCATTTCATGCACAATGACACCCAAATCCCTCTGCATCTCAGAGCTCTGTCTCTGCCAACAACCCTCCCAACCACCACCCCATTACCCATGGTGGTCTCTGTTGGTAGACTGGAGTCCTGACCGAGAAGTGAAGCTGCCGCTGTGAAAGGCCATGCCTGAGGCCCACAGCACCCACTGTGAGCAGCCCTGTCTGAGGCCCACAGCACCCACTGTGAGCAGCCCTGTCTGAGGCCCACAGCACCCACTGTGAGCAGCCCTGTCTGAGGCCCACAGCACCCACTGTGAGCAGCCCTGTCTGAGTCCCACAGCACCCACTGTGAGCAGCCCTGTCTGAGGCCCACAGCACCCACTGTGAGCAGCCCTGTCTGAGGCCCACAGCACCCACTGTGAGCAGCCCTGTCTGAGTCCCACAGCACCCACTGTGAGCAGCCCTGTCTGAGTCCCACAGCACCCACTGTGAGCAGCCCTGTCTGAGGCCCACAGCACCCAGTGTGAACAGCCCTGTCTGTGACCCCACAGCACCCACTGTGAGCAGCCCTGTCTGAGGCCCACAGCACCCACTGTGAGCAGCCTTGCCTTAGACCTGCAGCACCCACTGTGAGCAGCCCTGCCTGCGACCCCCACCAGCCTGGCCTTACACAGTTGGTTTGGCATCAGTGGTGACTCGGAGCAGCGCTGTTGCAGGTAGGCTTTGAATGTTGCACTTACCTTGAAGCCACAAGTGAAGTGAGGGTGGACAGATGCATGCCACCTACACCCCGTAATGATGCGGACAGGTCTAATTCCCCACCGGAGTGGCATGTAATTAGGAGGGAGAATGTGATTCCTGCGACTTGCATTTTTAATGAGTATTCATGATATGCTAATGGATGCAGATGGGGTTCCCAACATGGATCAGTGGGAAAGTCGACCGGCCATTATGCTGCCATGAGAGTGCTGAGGGGAAATTTCCGACTTGTTTTCCCACCAGCAAATATCAGCTGTTGGCCTCACTCTGAATTCTCTGTTCCTTCCTGCCAGTGGCAGGACCTGAACATTATGACCTTTGGGCTTAAAATGTAGTTGGTTGCAAATATATCTTTTGTTAGCTTTTTCTCTTAAAAGTTAATTCACAACCAAATACCCCCATAGAGACAATGAACCAGTCTGCTTGGGAGTGGGAAATACAATGCTCTGTAATGGCCATCTTGCCACTCCCATATAACTACTTCAATCTATATACAGTGTCTCCTTTCTTTCTTTTTAGGTAGGATGATATATTTCTATTTATAAATTGTTGCACAGTGTAACCAAGTAATGAAAGATTCTTATCAAACTATAAGTTTGACTATGTTTAAGATGTTGTGGACAGTTGTTAACTTATGATTCACATTGACTTGACTTGAAATGCTGGTATTACTCCATGCATTGAACTAAGTTATGGTTTTATTTTTTCTAATGACTAGAATATCCACAACACATAGTAAAAGTAAAACTCAATGCTGGAACTCTTCTTTCGTGCTTTAAGTTTAATCCTTATAATCCATTAAAGTAGAGTCTTAAGGTTGAATAAACCAAGGGCGGAGTTGTCCCAGATTTGTACGAAGTGCGGTAGCGGCAGGGTAAAACATTTTACTCACCGGCCGCAATCACACCATATCGTCCCAAACCCACCGCATTAAATATGCATTTCCGGGAAATGCGCCGTTTCCATGGTGGGTGGCCTCTCATTTCCCCACCACACCGTCATCTCACCGCTTCCTCACGCCCGGCGCCATATTTAAAGTCCAGCCGCACGTGCACCTCTCAGAGTTTCCAGCCCACAACTGCTGCAAAAAAGACATGGCCCCGAAAGGCAAAAAGACTGCAGCCCCCAGATTCAATGACGCGTCCCTCGAGCGCCTTTTGGACACATTGGATTCTCGCCCTCTACCCCCGCTCTGGCTGCAGGATGGGCAGGAACATCATCAGTGCAGCATGGGAGGTGGTGGCAGTGCCAAAACCCTGCAAAATAGGACAGCCACCCAGTGACACTACAGGATGAATGGTCTCATCCATTCCGCCAGGTTAATTCATTCTTCTCATCACTCTCAACTCACACACTCACAAACCCATCACACATTTAAAGGGACCTCACACCTAACTCACATCACTAACTCACACACACACCCTCACATCTCCATCAGGCTCATATCCTCTCGAGCTCACATCCTCATCCTGTCCATGGATCCGCTCACCACACAAACATTCCACGCAGTGCTGTGTGTCCTGCTCACACCTCTCCATCTGTCCTGCTCACAGTCTCTCCATCTGTTTTCATGCAGGAGCAGCTGGCTCACAACAGCAGGGAGAGGCCCAAGACCGGGAGGGGGTGGAGTGGCCCACAATAGGCCTCTCACTTACTTTGAGGAGGGTGCCACTGCATTGACTGGTGAGGGCATGGACCCTGCCTGTGATGACAGTGAGGTTGGCAGCGAACGCCCACCTGAGGATCCAGCATCACATCGTCCCTCGCTCAATGCAACTGTGAGCGCCCTCTCTCCTGCTTTTGACTCTGCTGCCATGCAGTAATTATCTATCATTTTATTCACAGGGAGCTCTGCCAAGGGACAGATACCATCAGCCACCCAGTCCCCCAGCTCCATCCAGTCCTCACCTCTAGCCAAGAGGACACCTCATCTATTGAAGAGCTAGAAATAAGCAGATTGGAAGACCCGTCACAGCGCTTACCCACTCCCTGTACCAGCGCAGAGACACACACCTCGGTGGGACCTAGATGGTCACCAGATTGACACGTGTCGCAGCAGGAGGAGGAGGCAAGTTCAGCTGAGCTGTCTGCCACTCGGAGGGCTGCTGAGGAGGAGGCATCTGTCAGGTCCGAGTCAGATGATGAACCTCTGGGTTTGGCCTTCCAACTCATCTTGGAGAGTCAGCAGAGGTGGGGGAATATCACACAGAGCTGTTGGATGCCCTCAACAGAGTAGCAGCGAGTCAGAGGAGTGTGTCCCTCCTAACCCCTTCCTCCAGCCTTACTCCTTCCCCCTTCTTGACACCCTCAGACACTCTCACTTCCTCCTCCAGCTTTACTCCTTCCCCTTTCCCAACCCCTTCCTCCACTCATACTCCTCCCTCCACCCTTACTCCCTCCACCTTCCAGCCCCTTAAACCTAACTCTCCAACTATCATCTTCTCCCCGTTACCCCCTCCTCTCCCGTACTCCCTCCCCACAACCTCCCCCAACACCTTCATTCCCTCCCCCAAACCTCAACCCCCTCCCCGACGCCTCTTCCTCTCCAAGTCGATCCTAAAACTTCCTCTCCCATCCCCTTGACAATCATCCGTTGTGAGCATCAACGGTGACTATCCAGCTTTGGTGAGCTGCTTTGCGGCAAGAGCCACTTCCATGAGAATCCACCCAGCGGTGGAGCCATTGGTGTCAGGCTCCCAGCACCTTGGATGTCCAAGATGTGAGCAAGGCCCTGGCGGTAATTCCCGCCTTCTGTACATCACACTTCTCAAGACATGTTCTGCACCAGCGTGTATTCCTGCCAACATGGGCGGATGATACAGCACGGGTGGGGGGGGCGGGGGGGAGGGGGGATTGAGTAGAGCAGGCTGGCCTTATCATGACTAGCTGATATATGACAATGAGGAATACAGCCCACCATCGACAGGCTGAGCGAACAACCACACACTGGTTTTGCGATGTCATGAAACCAATTTTTGGCCTTCTCACCGTATTGTCCGCACATGCCACCGAACACACCCGATGCCAGCGGGCACAGAAAATCCTGCCCCATGAATATTATTTTGTAATCAACTGAAGCTCATAATCATTGGGTTATGTGAAGATAGTCTTAATATTCAAGCTTGAATTATTTGACTCGTTAGAGAGATGTGTAAAATCATAACCCTAGCATCTGATTAGTTGTTTCATCTGCTTGTACTTAAATGAGCAATTGCACTATTATGTATTAAGTCAAGGTCCTTATGCTACTTCAAGCTATACACGGTATCACCTGTTCTTTCTTTCTTTTAAGGCAAGTAGAATAGTTCATCACCACATCCCTCCATCTACCCACCCCCACACCCCAGATGCAACAATATGATGTATTCTTATATGTTGACCGATAATGCACAAGCTTGAATTATTATATACTGAACACTAATATGCTGCATTATTGCTGTCTTGTTTTGTTGGTGTCTGGGATCACCTTAGTTTTCAAGTGTTAAAAGGGGGTCGCATAGAAAAACAGTTTGGGAAGCACCAACCGATACCAATCTCCTTTCGACAGTATGAAATACACTGCAATCGAATCCAATGTCCTCCTCCAGTATTGGCACATACACACTTCCTAGCACAAGGGAAGTCAGGATAGAAATTTTCCATGGGTTCTAAAGCCAGTTTCAGTGATCCTACCCAAAATCCGGCTGAGATCACATAGCAGCAGAAGCTGGACTTGGGACTTTCCTTGAAGCTCAAAAACACAAACATAGAAAACCCCATTCTTTTATGAGGTCGCCAACATCGTCGACTTACAAGAATTGAAACTGTAATGGCTTGTAGCTGGAACCTGCATGCAGAACAGAAAGTAGGAGTCTGTCCTGAATTCGGGATAAAAGGGTGCGTTGCGACTGAACCTGACTCCATTCTCAATCAAAAGTTGCACTGTCGAGCAGGGTGTGAGGAGGGCAGTTAGGGAATGATAACTCAAAAACAAAATACTGCAGGTGCTGGAAACCTGAAATAAAAACAGGAAGTGCTTGGCAGGTCTGGCAGTATTTACGGAGAGAGAAACAAAATTAATGCTTTGTTTCAATGATCTTTCGTTAGTTCTGATGAACAACCTGAGCTCTCTGTTTCTCTCGGCACAGATGCCGCCTGACATGCTGAGTATTTCCAACACTTTCTGTTTTTATTATAGTCAGAAAATGGCCTTTCTTTATCCTCACTCTCACTTAGAACCACTGATTTCCGCTACAGTGGCCCCATCACATCCACCCAAGATCAGTTAACAGCAGAAATAACAGACTGAGATTGGGGCTTTTCTGGTTTTTCTTCATTGGGAATAACATTCTATTTATACACTTGGAGTGCTGAACTGGGATACTAGGCTAGGGGATAGATCAATAAAGAAGCAGTGGTAGACATTTAAGGGGATATTACAGAATATTCCTACTATAAAGAAAAATTCTAAGGGGAGGACCCACCATCCTTGGTTAACTAAAGAAGTTAACTTAAGGAAGCAGCATATAAGCATGCAAAGATGAGTGTCAAGTCAGATGATTGTTCAAAATATAAAGAACAGCAGAGAATGACTGAAAGGTTAATCAGGAGAAGTAAATTAGAATATAAGAGGAAGCTAGCTAGAAACATGAAAATGGATAGCAAGAGTTTCTACAGGTATTTAAAAAGGAAAAGAGTAAGTAAAGTGAATGTTGATCCTCTAGAGAGTGAGAATGGGGAGTTAATAGTTGATAATAAGGAAATGGCAGATGAAGTGAACAAATATTTTGCTTCTGCCTTCACTATGGAGGAAAGAATTCCAGTAATAGCTGTAAATCAGAAGGGAGAGGAAAATTTGGTGAAATTACAATCACTGGGGAAGCGGGTACTGAGCAAACTGATGGGGCTGCGAGCTGACAAGTCTCCAGGGTCCTGATGGACTTCATCTTAGGGTCTTAGAGGAGGTGGCTGATGCGGTAGTAGATGTGTTGGTATTAATTTCCCAAAATTCGCAAGATTCTGGAAAGGTTCCATCAGACTGGAAAGTAGCAAATTTAACTCCTCTATTCAAGAAGGGAGGGAGGCAGAAAACAGGAAACTATAGGCCAGTTAGCTTGACGTCTGTTGTGGGAAAGGTGTTAGAATCGATCAATAAGAAGGTTACAGCTAGGCCCTTAGAAAAACTCAAGGTAATCGGGAAGAATCAGCATGGCTTTCTGAAAGAGAAAGCGTGATTAACCAATTTATTGCAGTTCTTTGAAAAAGTAACATGCGCGGTGGATAAAGGGGAGCCTGTGGACATGTTGTACTTGGATTTCCATAAGGCATTTGATAAGGTGCCACATCAAAGGTCATTGCAGAAAATATAAGCTCATGGTATAGGGGGTAACATATTAATGTGGGTAGAAGATTGGTTGGCTGGCTGAGTGGAGCTAAGAAGCAACAACGGGGCAGCTAACAATCAACGAGGGGCAGGAAACATTAGTTGGAGTTGTCTATAGGCCTCCAAACAGTAGTGGTAAGGAAGGGCGTAGCATTAATAAGGAAATTTGAGATGCATGTAACAAGGGTGCTACAATAATCTTGGGTGACTTTATCTACATATTGACTGGGCAATCCAAATTAGCAATGATACTGTGGCGGATTCCTGGAACATGTACGAGATTTTTTTTAGACCAATATGTGAGGAACCAACTAGGGAACAGGCTACCCTAGATTTGGTTTTGTGCAATGAGAAGGGGTGAATTAATAATCCAGTTGTGTGGGATCCTTTAGGGAACACTTACCATAACATGATAGAATTCTTCATTAGGATGGAAAGTGAAGTAGTCCAATCTGAAACTAGGGTCCTAAATCTAAACCAAGGAAACTATGGAGGTTATGAGGTGTGAATTAGCTAAAATAGATTGGGGAACTTTATTAAAAGCCATGACTGTGAATAGGCAATGGCTAATATTTAAGGAACGAATGTATGCATTGCAACAGTACATTTCTTTCTGGCATAAAAACACAACAGGAAAAGTGGCCCAACTGTAGACAACAAAAGAAATTAAGGATAATGTTAGATCCAAAGAGGAGTCATATAAAGTTGCTAGAAAAAGTAGCAAGCCTGAGGATTGGGAGCAGTTTAAAATTCAGCAGAGAAGGACCATGAGATTAATTAAGAGGGGAAAAATAGAGTATGAGAGTAAACTTGCAAAGAACATAAAAGCAGACTGTAAAAGCTTCTACAAGTATGTAAAAAAAAATAGTGAAGACAAATATAGGTCCCTTACAGTCTGAAATGGAAATAGAGAACAAGGAAATGGCAGAGTAATTAAACAAGTACTTTGGTTCTGGCTTCACTGAGGAAGACACAAATAACTTCCCAGAAATGCTAGGGAACAAAGAGTCTAGTGAGAAGGAGGAATTGAAGGAAATTGGTACTATTAAGATAATTGTGATGGAGAAATTAATGGGACCGAAAACCAGTAAATCCCCAGGATCTGATAACCTACATCCCAGGATACTAAAGGAGGTGACCGTGGAAATAATGGATGTGTTAATTGTCATCTTTCAAAATTCTGTAGATTCTGGAACAGTCCCAGCATATTAGAGTATGGCAAAAAAGAGGGACAGAGAAAAAAGTGAATTACAGACTGGTTAGCCTAACATCAGTAGTAGGAAAAGTGCTAGAGTCTATTATAAAGGATATGATAACAGGACACTTAGAAAATATCAACAGGATTAGACGAAGTCAACATGGATTTATGAAAGGAAAATCATATTTGAAAACCTATTGGAGTTTTTGAGGACATAACTAGCAGAATAGATAAGGGAGAACCAGTGGGTGTGCTGTATATGGATTTTCAGAAAGCTTTTGATAAAGTCCCACATAAGAGTTAGTGTATAAAAGTAAAGCATATGTGATTATGGGTAACATATTGACATGGATTGAGAATTGGTTAGCAGACAGGAAACAGAGTAGGAATAAATGGGTCTTTTTCATCATGGCAGGCAGTGGCTGGTGGGGTACCACAGGGATCAGTAATTGGGCCCCAGCTATTCACAATATATAGCAGTTATATGGATGAGGGAACCAAATGTAATATTTCCAAGTTTGCTGATAACATGAAATTTAGTGGGAATGTGAGTGGTGAGAAGAGTGTTAAGAAGTTTTAAGGTGATTTAGACAGGTTGAGTAAGTGGGAAAATACATGGCAGATGCAGTATAACATGGATAAGTGTGAAATTATCCACTTTGGTAGGAAAAACAGAATAGCTGAGTATTATTTAAATGATGATAGATTGGGAAATGTTGATGTACAAAGGGACCTGGGTGTCCTTGTACACCTATCACTGAAAGCAAGCATGCAGGTGCAGCAAGCAGTTAAGAAGGCAAATGGTATATTGGCCTTCATTGTGAGGGGACTTGAGTACAGAAGGATGCCTTACTGCAGTTGTAAAGGGCCTTGGTGAGACCACATCTGGAGTATCGTGTGCAGTTTTGGTCTCCTTACCTAAGAAAGAATATACTTGCCATAGAGGGAGTGCAGCAATGGTTCACCAGATTGATTTCTGGGATGGCAGGATTGTCATATGAGGAGAGGTTGGGTTAAGTAGGAGTTTAGACAGATGAGAGGCGATCTCATTGAAATGTATAAAATCCTGACAGGGCAGGACAGGCTGGATGCAGAGGTGATGTTTCCTCTGGCTTGGGGTGGGGGGGTCTAGAACATGCAGACACAGTCTCAATGGGCTGAATCTTCTGGCTGACATGCGGGTGGTGGAGTCCACACATCAGCGCTTAAAATGTCGCGCGCTGACGTTGCGCCAGCTTCCCGATGCATCGCGATGTTTCGGTCGGCGGGCGCGCTATGCAGCAGGACACGCACCCGCCATTAATTAAAGGCTTTGGTAAGGTCATTAAGTCACCAATCGACCAGGATTTGAGCGGCCCGTGTGAACTCCGGCTCGGCGCACGGGCCCAACGGGCGGGCAGGTAAGTGATTTTTTAACAAACCTCATCCAGTGGCGGGATGAGGTTTGATTTCGGTCTTAAAAAAGTTTACTAAAGTTTTTGTGTACTTCATTAACATGTCCCATCTCGTGTGACACGTTCACATGAGGGGACACGTTCATGATTTTTAAATTTTTCTACTTTTAAACTTTCACCACCTTTCAGTGATCTCCCTGAGGCACCACTTAGCCTCAGGGAGATGTACGCTCTTTTGCGTGCAAGCATGAAAGAGGGCGCTCTCGCATTTGGGGAATCCCATTCCTCGCCTGCACAGGAAGCGCACAGTGCTTCCCGTCAGGCGACACGCTGGGCGGGCCGATTAATCGGCCCGCCCACTTAACATGGCGGCAGGGCACGTTTCGGCGGCGGCGATCGGCTGCCCGCCTGCCTCCAAGTCAGTGGGGCCTGCCCACCCATCAAGGGCAAAGTTCTGCCCAGTATATGGGATAGGCTATTTAGGACTGAGATGAGGAGAAACTTCTTCACTCAGAGGGTGGTGAACCCGTGGAATTCTCAACCACAGACCCTATGGAGGCGAAGTCACTGAATATACTTAAGAAGAAAATAGAGAGATTTCTCGACACTAAAGGCTTCAAGGAGTATCAGGAGAGAGCAGGATAATGGCATTGAGATAGAGGATCAGCCATAATTATATTGAATGGCAGAGGAGGCAAGGGCCGAATGACCTGCTCCTCCTCCTATTTTCTATGTTTCCAAGCTTCTAAATGGATCTTTTTCTGATTGGCAAGATGTGACGAGCAGAGTCCCACAGGGGTCTGTGCTGGGGCGTTGACTTTTTTACAATTTATATCAATGACTAAGATGAAGGGAGTGAAGGCATGGTAGCTGAATTTGCAGATGGCACAAAGATAGGTTAAGTGAGTGGGCAAAAATATGGCAGATGGAGTATAGTGTGGGAAAATGTGAAGTTGTTCACTTTGGCAGGAAGAATAAAATAGTTCGGGACAAAATCAATAGTCAGTTGGATAGGATAATTAAGAAAAGCCCACATAGACTAATTAAGGGAAAATCATGTTTAACTGTCTGGAGTTTATTAAGGAGAAGGTTGTTAAGGGCAATGCTGTTGATGTGGTATATATGGATTTTGAAAAGGCATTTGATACAGTACCACACAATAGACTTGTGAGCAAAATCCTAGCTCATGGAGTAAAAGGGAAAGTAGGAACTTGGATAAGAAATTGGCTGAGTGACAGGAAATAGAGAGTAGTGATAAATGGTTATTTTTCAGATTGGAGGAAGATTTGTAGTGGGGTTCCCCAGGGGTCAGCGTTGGGACCCTTGTTCTTCTTCATATATATTAATGACCTAGACTGTCGTGTGCAGGGCATGATTTCAAAATTTGTGGATGGTATGGAGATTGGAAGCATTGTCAACTGTGATGAGGGTAGTCTTGAACTTCAAAAGGACATAGACATAATGATGCATTGGGCAGACAAATGGCAGATGAAGTTCAATGCAGAGAAGTGTGAGGTAATTCACTGTGGCAGGAAGAATAAAGGGAGAAGCTCTAAAGTGGGTGCCGGAACAAAGGGACTTTGGTATATATGTACATAAGTCATTGAAGGTGGCAGTGCATGTTGAAAGAGCAGTTAATAAAGCATATGTGTCCTAGATTTTATTAATAGGGACATTGAGTACAAAAGTAAGGAGGTCATGTTGAACTTGTGCAAAACACTAGTTAGGCCTCATCTGGAGTACTGCATCCAGTTCTGGGCGCCATACTTGAGGAAGGATGTGAAGGTATTGGTGAGAGTACAGGGGACATTCACAACAATGATTCCTGGGATGAAGAACTGCAGCTATGAGGATAAATTGGAGAGGATGGGACTGTTTTCCTTGGAGAAAAGAAGGCTGACGGGAGACATGACAGGGGTATTCAAGATCCTGAGGGGTGTGGACAGGGTGAATAGTTCCCACTCAAGTGTACATTAAGAACTAGAGGGTACAGATTCAAAATAATGGGCAAGAGGAGTAGAAACGATGTGAGGAAAAAAATTTTCACCCAAAGGTTCATAAGAACCTGAAATGAACTTCCTGAGAGGGTGGTGGAGGCAGGTTCAATCAAGGTATTCAAAAGGGAATTGGATTGCTACCTGAAATGAAAGAATGTGCAAGGTTACAGGAATAGGGCAGGGGAGTGGGATTAGGTAGAATGAGCTTTCAGCGAGCCAGTGTAGTCTTGATGGGCTAAATGGCCTTCTTCTGCTGTAAAGCTTGTCAGGAGGGGTGGGAACCTGAGGGATGGCCCAAATTGGAAGGAAGTAAATTTGTAAAAGGAAGTAGTAGTGAGACTGGAATGCAGAAGAAACAAAGCAGACCATTGAGTATGCTTCAAATGCGTAATGATGTCAAAAAGACAAAGTTAAGGGTGCTCTACCTGAATGCACACAGCATTCGCAATAAGGTAAATGATCTAAAGGCACAAATAGAGTTAAATGGGTATGATATAATTATCATTACAGAAACATGGCTGTATGGTGACCAAGACTGGGAACTGGATATTTAAGGATATTCAATGTTTAGGAAGGACAGACAAGAAAGGAAAGGAGGTGGAGTTGCACTGATAATAAGGGATGGGATCAGTGCTTTAGTAAGAGGGGATCTCAAATCAGAAGAACAATGCATGGAATCTGTCTGGGTGGAGCTAAGAAGCAGCAAAGGGCAGCAGACATTGGTTGGGTTGTTTACTGGCCACCAAACAGTAGTGGTAATGTGGGGTAATGGTATTAATCAGGAGATGAAAAAAGCATGTAGCATGGGTAATACAGTAATCATGGGTGATTTCAATCTGCATATAGACTGGGTAAACCAATTGAGCACTAAATTGTGCAAGACGAATTTCTGGAGTACGTTGGGGATGGTTTTCTAGAGCAGTACGTTGAGAAGCTGACTAGAAGACAGACTATTTTAGATCTAGTATTATGTAATAAAAAAGGACTAATTAATAATCTTGTTGTAAAAGAACCTTTAGGGACGAGTGACCACAATATGATAGAATTTTACTGTATGTTTAAAAGTGAGGTAGTTCACTCTGAAGCAAGGGCATTAAAGTTGAATAAAGGAAATTATGAAGGCATGGGGGACAAATTGGCTGAGGTGGACTAGGAAAATACATTAAAAGGTATGACTGTACAAAGGCAATGGATAGAATTCGAAGCATTATTACATAGCTTACAGCACCTATACATTCCTTCAAGGTGCAAAACCCCAAAAAAGCCAGTCAACCATGGCTGACAATGTAAGTTAAGAACTGTATAAGATTAAAAGAAAAAGCTTATAAAGTTGCCAGAAGTAGTAGTAAACCTGAGGATTGGCAGCTTTTTAGAATATAGCAAATGAAGACCAAGAAACTGGTAAAGAAAGGGAGAATAGAATATGAATACAATGTAGCAAAAAACATAAAAAACAGACTTCTATAGGTTTGTAAAAAGGAAGCATTTGGCTAAGTCAAATGTGGGTCCATTACATTCAGAGTCAGGAAAATTCATAATAGAGAATACAGAAATGGCAGGGAAGCTAAATGACTACCTTGTGTGTGTTTTCACTGAGGAAGATACAGGAAAACTCCCGGATTGAGAGATCCAAGGAACTAGGGAGAATGAGGGGTTGAAGGAAATTACTTTAAGTAAGGAGGTTGTATTGTAGAAATTAATGGGACTGCAAGTTGTTAAGTCCCTGGGATCTGATATTCTGCATCCCAGTGTGTTGAAGGAGGTTACTATAGAGATAGTGGATGCATGGTGATCATTTTCCAAAATCCTATAGATCCTGAAATAGTTCCTGAGATTGGAAGATAGTAAATGCCACCCCTCTATTTAAGAAGGGAGGGAGAGAGAAAACAGGGAAACTTGTAGTAATTATAGTTCTGATAAATGTAGGACTGTAGCTTTAAGAATAATCCTGTGTTGTAAGACCACATGACCTGTGTAAACCAATGTGCGAGCAGCATGGGGAACCTCTATAAGGGAGTTCTTCTTCAGTTATGAAGTTTGATGCATACATGTAGTTGCTGCTGCTATCCTGCAAATAAAGTTCATAAAGTTCATTGTTTCCACCAAGAAAAGTTGTCTGAACGTCAACTCTATAACAAACTGGTGACGAGGATAAATCAGATTTGGTGCTGTACCTCACCCAGCGATTGTGAGTATCTAAGATCATTAAAAATAAAAGAAGATGTACTCATCCAAAGTGTCACAGTTTGGCAGAATCAATCTCTTTGAACCAACCATAGACAATTGGTCCCAATATATAGAACGTCTTGTGTTCCTCTTTCAAGCAAACAAAATCACGGGGGAGGAAAAGAGAGTGATTCTCTTGAGTCTTTCTGGGAGCAAGACCTACAGTTTAATTCGAAACTTGATAGCCCCCCAGTGCCCCAGATTCAGTGAATTAGTAGGACTGTGTTAAGCGACATTTTCAACCCAAGCCCTCAGTCATGATGCAGGGCTTCAGGTTCAATTCACAGAACAGAGCCCCTGGGGAGACAATTGCTACCTACATGGCAAAATTAAAACAACTAATGGAATATTGTGATTTCGATGAAATCCTGAATGACATGCTCAGAGATCATTTAGTATGTGGCGTGCAGGAGGATGCTATTCAGCAAGGATTGCTGTCTGAAGTGAATCTTGATTTTAAGGAAGCAATAGAAATAGCGCTGGTGATGAAAAGCACTGTAAGGGATTCGCAAGCAACTCAAGGGGCATAAAATGGTGCCGTCCTCCTAGTCGGGTAAGAACAGTCAGCCGAAAGTAGCATGAAAAGCCAGGACTCTGCCACAAAACAGGAAATAGTCTGGGCTAAATGAAAAGTTAGAGGAAGCAGCTTAGCAACTAAAACTAAAAATAACTTTAATCAACATAGAAACAATCAGCCTTCTAGTGATTGGCAATTTAAAAAAGTAAAATGTCATTTTTGTCACAGAAGTGGATACATAATGTCACAAAGTGAGATTTAAACAGGCCTCAAAACACCAATGAAACCCTATGATGTCCATAGTGTAGAAGAACCAGAAACAACAAATTATGACATTTATTCATTATTCAACATGGAAGTTGGGAAGACAAAGCCAATATTTGTTACAGTGCAAGTGAATGGTAAACCATTAAAAATGGAAATAGACACAAATGCTTCTACCTCTGTAATAGGAGAACATATTTTCAGATATTTAAATAAAGGTGATCAACAATTAAATTTGGAACAAACATTTGCCAAGTTGAAAATGTACATGGGTGAAGAAATCCAAGTAAAAAGTATCACTAGAGCAACTGTTCATTATAGATATCAATCGGCACAGCTGCCAGTGATGGTATTAGAAGGCAGAGGACCAAGCCTCCTAGGTCGAAATTGGTTGAGGGAAATTAACCGTGATTGGCCAGTGAGATTTCAAAAGGAAGCAGAAAGAGTTCCTGAGTTGGAAAAAGAACAAAGCAAGATGCTTCAGAAAGAGCCTGGAGAGTCCAAGGACCGAAACTGGATGAGATAGGAGTATGTAGCCATTCAACATCCTGAAGAAATGAAGACTGTCTTAAACAACAACGTGGAAAAACAGTAGGAGGAACCCAAGGAGACTCTGCAGAATTACGGAATTCAAGACGAAGTGCGTGTGCGTCGCAAAGAAAAGGAAAACTTGTTCAAAGTCCTTCACACACGACAAGGTCCCACATGGGGGACTTAAGAAGAAGGCAAATGCACATGGGATACAGGGTAACTTGATAAGGTGGATTCAAAATTGGCTTAGTTGTAAGAGACAGAGGGTGATGACAGAAGGCTGCTTTAGTGACTGGAAGCCAGTGTACAGTGTAGCACCACAGCGATCTGTGCTCAGTCCTCTATTATTCGTTATTTATAAAAACAACATAGATGACTATGTGGGGGGGTAGGATTAGTAAGTTTGTGGAGAACACAAAGATTGGCCAGATGGTTGATGATGAGGCTGAGTGTCTTGGGCTACAGGAAGAAAGAGACAGGATGGTCAAATGGGCAGATGAAATTTAACCCTGAAAAGCATGAGGTGATGCACTTTGGAAGGAGTAATTTGACAAGGCAGTATTCAATGAACGGCATGACACTAGGAAGTTCTGAGGAACAAAGGGACCTTTGCGTGTGTGTCCTTAAATCTCTGAAGGTGGAGGGGCATGTTAGTAGGGTGGTGAAATAGGCATATGGGACACTGGCCTTTATCAATCGAGGCATATATTACAAAAGTAGGGAGGTTATGTTGGAATTGAATAGAACCTTGGTGAGACCACAACTGGAGTACTGTGTGCAGTTCTGGTCACCACATTATAGGAAGGATGTATTTGCACTGGAAGGGGTGCAGAGGAGATTCACCAGGATGTTGCCTGGGATGAAACATTTAAGTTATGCAGAGAGGTTGGATAGACTTGGATTGTTTTCATTGAAGCAGAGAAGACTGAGGGGTGACCTGATCGAGGTGTACAAGATTATGAGGGGCATGGACAGGGTGGATAGGGAGCAGCTGTTCCCCTTAGTTGAAGGATCAGTCACAAGGGGACACAAGTTCAAGGTGAGGGGCAGGAGTTCATTGTTTCCACCAAGAAAAGTTGTCTGATGATCAAATCTATAACAGAACTACAGACCTGTTAGCCTTACATCAATAATAGGGAAAATGCTAGAATCTATTATAAAGGATGTGATGGACAATGGACACTTGGATAATCATGATCTGATTGGGCACAGTCAGCATGAATTTACAAGGGGGAAATCATGTTTGACGAACCTGTTGGAGTTCTTTGAGGATGTTACTAACAAAATTGATAAAGGAGAGTTGATGGACGTAGTATACTTGGATTTTCAAAAGGCTTTTGATAAAGTCCCCCACAGGAGGTTGATTAGCAAAATAAAAACACATGGAATAGGAGGCAATATACTGGCAAGGATTAAGAATTGGCTAACAGGCAGAAAACAGAGTAAGAATAAACCAGTCATTCTCGCGTTGGCAGGCTGTGGCTAGTGATGTATTACAAGTATCAGTACTTGGGCCCCAGCTGTTCACAATATATATCAGTGATTTAGATGTGGGGCCTAAATGTAATATTTCCAAGTTCGCGGATGATACAAAGCTAGGCAGGAATGTGTGTTGTGAAGACGTTGTAAAGCAGCTACAGGAGGGTTTGGGCAGACTTAGTGAGTGGGCAAGAACATGGCAGATGGATTATAATGTGGAAAAACGCAAGGTTATCCATTTTGGTAGAAAGAACAGATGTGCAGAGTATTTCCTAAATGGTAAGAGATTAAAAAGCATAGATGTACAAAGGGACCTGGATATCCTTGTCCACAAGTCACTGAAAGTTAACATGCAGCTGCAGCAGGCAATTAGGAAGGCTAATAAAATATTAGCCTTTATCGCAAGAGGATTTGAATGCAGGAGTAGTGAAGTCTTGCTTCAATTATGTAGAAACTTGGTTAGACCACACCTGAAGTACTGTGTGCAATATTGGCCCCATTACCTCAGAAAGGATATTATTGTCATAGTGGGGTGCAACAAAGGTTCACCAGACTGGTTCTGGGAATGGCAAGAAGTTTTATGAAGAGAGGTTGGGGAAATTGGGCCTGTATTCTCTAGCATTTTGAAGAATGAGAGGTAGTCTCATTGAAACCTACAAAATACTTAAAGGAACAGACAGGGTAGATGCAGGAAAATGTTTCCCCTGGTTGGAGAGTCTAAAACCAAGGGACACAATTTCAATATAAGGGGGAAGCCACTTAGAAGTGAAACGAGGAGAAATTTCTTTACTCAGAGTGAATCTTTGGAATTCTCTACCCCAGAGGGCCGTGGAAGCTCAGTCACTGAGTATGTTTTAGGTAGAGCTTGATTGATTTCTGATTAACAATAATGTAAAGGGTTATGGAGGTGGTGTGGATAAAAGGCATTGAAGTATTCAAGCAGCCATGATCGTATTAAATGGAGGAGCAAGCTCGACAGGCTGAATGGCCTTCTCCTGTTCCTATGTTCCTAGATACTGTGATTCTGTGGTTCTGTGATTCAGAGAACAACTGCAGGATTCTGGGGTGTAGAGGGACCTAGGTGTTCTAGTGCATGAGACACAAAACGTTAGTATGCAGGTACAGCAAATAATTAATAAGGCTATTGGAATGCTATCCTTTATAATGAGAGGAGACCATAAAAGTAAGGATGTTGTGTTCCAGTTATAGAGGGCACTGGTGAGACTGCATCTCAAATACTGTATGCAGTTTTGGTCTACTTATTTAAGGAAGGATGTAAATACATTGGAAGTGGGTCAGGGGAGGTTTACTAGATTGATACCTGGAATGAATGGATTGCCTTATGAGGAAAGGTTGAACAAACTGGGCTCATTTCCACTGGAGTTTAGAAGAGTGAGGGGTGACTTGATTGAAGCATATAAGATTCTGAATGGTCTCGACAGGTTGGCCGTGGAAAGGATGTTTCCTCTTGTGGGTGAGTCCAGATCACACTTTTAGGACAGAGATGAGGAGAACTTTTTTCTCTCAGAGGGTTGTGCGACTTTGGAACTCTCTGACTCAGAAGGCAGTGGAGGCAGGGTCATCAAATACCCTCCTATTTCGTATGTTCACATTGTAACAACTTGCTGCATTTAAAAAAAACTCACAATCCTTCAGAAAAAAACAAAAAAACTGCGGATGCTGGAAATCCAAAACAAAAACAGAATTACCTGGAAAAACTCAGCAGGTCTGGCAGCATCGGCGGAGAAGAAAAGAGTTGACGTTTCGAGTCCTCATGACCCTTCGACAGAACTTGAGTTCGAGTCCAGGAAAGAGCTGAAATATAAGCTGGTTTAAGGTGTGTGTGTGGGGGGCGGAGAGATAGAGAGACAGAGAGGTGGAGGGGGTTGGTGTGGTTGTAGCGACAAACAAGCAGTGATAGAAGCAGATCATCAAAAGATGTCAACAACAATAGTACAATAGAACACATAGGTGTTAAAGTTAAAGTTGGTGATATTATCTAAACGAATGTGCTAATTAAGAATGGATGGTAGGGCACTCAAGGTATAGCTCTAGTGGGTTTTAAAAAAAACTGTCACTGACCTCATCTCCTCTGGGGATCTCCCTCCCACAGCTTCCAACCTGATAGTTGCCCAACCTCGGACGGCCCGCTTCTATCTCCTACCCAAAATCCACAAACAGAACTGCCCCAGTAGACCGATCGTCTCAGCTTGCTCCTGCCCCACAGAACTCATTTCTCGTTATCTTGACTCCCTTCTCTCTCCCCTTGTCCAGTCCCTTCCCACCTACATCCGTGATTCCTCTGACACCTTACGTCACATCAACAATTTCCAGTTCCCTGGCCCCTACCGCTTCCTCTTCACCATGGACGTCCAATCCCTCTACACCTCCATCCCCCACCAGGATGGTCTGAGGGCCCTTAGCTTCTTCCTCGAACAGAGGCCCGAACAATCCCCATCCACCGCTACTCTCCTCCGTCTGGCTGAACTTGTTCTCACGCTGAACAATTTCTCCTTCAACTCCTCTCACTTCCTCCAAATAAAAGGTGTGGCTATGGGTACCCGCATGGGCCCCAGCTATGCCTGTCTCTTTATGGGGTATGTGGAACATTCCTTGTTGCAGTCCTACTCCGGCCCCCTTCCACAACTCTTTCTCCGGTACATCGATGATTACTTTGGTGCTGCTTCATGCTCTCGTCAGGACTTGGAAAAATTTATTAATTTTGCTTCCAATCTCCACCCCTCCATCATTTTCACGTGGTCCATCTCTGACACTTCCCTTCCCTTCCTTGACCTCTCTGTCTCAATCTCTGGTGATAGACTGTCCACCAATATCCATTACAAACCCACCGACACCCACAGCTATCTCGACTACAGCTCCTCACACCCCACTTCCTGTAAGGACTCCATCCCATTCTCTCAGTTCCTTCGCCTCCGTCGCATCTGTTCCGATGATGCTACATTCAAAAACAGTTCCTCTGACATGTCCTCCTTCTTCCTTAACCGAGGTTTTCCACCCACGGTCGTTGACAGGGCCCTCAACCGTGTCCGGCCCATCTCCCGCGCATCCGCCCTCACTCCTTCTCCTCCCTCCCAGAAACATGATAGGGTCCCCCTTGTCCTCACTTATCACCCCACCAGCCTCCGCATCCAAAGGATCATCCTCCGCCATTTCCGCCAACTCCAGCATGATGCCACTACCAAACACATCTTCCCTTCACCCCCCTTATCGGCATTCCGTAGGGATCGCTCCCTCCGGGACACCTTGGTCCACTCCTCCATCACCCCCTACTCCTCAACCCCCTCCTATGGCACAACCCCTTGCCCACGCAAAAGATGCAACACCTGCCCCTTCACTTCCTCTCTCCTCACCGTCCAAGGACCCAAACACTCCTTTCAAGTGAAGCAGCATTTCACTTGCATTTCCCCCAACTTAGTCTACTGCATTCGTTGCTCCCAATGTGGTCTCCTCTACATTGGAGAGACCAAACGTAAACTGGGCGACCGCTTTGCAGAACACCTGCGGTCTGTCCGCAAGAATGACCCAAACCTCCCTGTCGCTTGCCATTTTAACACTCCACCCTGCTCTCTTGCCCACATGTCTGTCCTTGGCTTGCTGCATTGTTCCAGTGAAGCCCAACGCAAACTGGAGGAACAACACCTCATCTTCCGACTAAGGACTTTACAGCCTTCCGGACTGAATATTGAATTCAACAACTTTAGGTCGTGAGTCCCCTCCCCCATCCCCACCCCCTTTCTGTTTCCCCCTTCTTTTTTTTTTTCCCAATAAATTATAAAGATTTTCCTTTTCCCACCTATTTCCATTATATAAAATTAAAAAAAAACCCACTAGAGCTATACCTTGAGTGCCCTACCATCCATTCTTAATTAGCACATTCGTTTAGATAATATCACCAACTTTAACTTTAACACCTATGTGTTCTATTGTACTATTGTTGTTGACATCTTTTGATGATCTGCTTCTATCACTGCTTGTTTGTCGCTACAACCACACCAACCCCCTCCACCTCTCTGTCTCTCTATCTCTCCGCCCCCCACACACACACCTTAAACCAGCTTATATTTCAGCTCTTTCCTGGACTCGAACTCAAGTTCTGTCGAAGGGTCATGAGGACTCGAAACGTCAACTCTTTTCTTCTCCGCCGATGCTGCCAGACCTGCTGAGTTTTTCCAGGTAATTCTGTTTTTGTTCTGGATTTCCAGCATCGCAGTTTTTTTGTTTTTAAATCCAAAGTTAATGTCTGAGATGCATGTCCGCTAGCTTTGTAAAAGTGGGATTGAGTTTTTCCAGGTAATTCTGTTTTTGTTCACAATCCTTCAGGTTCTTTTGTCAATTATCTTAAATCTGTGTCCTCTGGTTATTGACCCTCCTACTGGTGGAAAGGGTTTCTCCATATTTATTCTATCAACATCATCATTTTGAACACCTGTTTTTATTATAGTCAGAAAATGGCCTTTCTTTATCCTCACTTAGAACCATTGATTTCAGTTACAGTGGCCCCATCACATACACCCCAGATCATTTAACAGAAATTATAGACTGGGGCAGGAGAATAATTCCAATTTCTTTAGACTCCCAATGAAATATTTTCTATTAAAGGCTATAATTGAGCCACTAATGTCATAGAATCAGAATCATAGAATCACAGAATTGTCACAGTGCAGAGGGAAGCCATTCAGCCCATTGTGTCTCATTGGCTCTTCAAATGACTTAGTGCCATTCTCCTGCCTTTTTTCCATACCCCTGCACATTGTTTCGAATTAAATAATCATATAATGACCTCTTGAATGCTTTGATTGAACCTTCCTCCACCACATTTTCAGGCAGTGCATTCCAGACCCCAACCACTCGCTGTGTGAAAAACCTTTTTCTCACATCACATTTGCTTCTTTTGCAAATCACTTTAAATCTGTGCCCTCTCATTCATGATTCTTTTATGAGCAGGAACAGCTTCCCCCTATCTACTCTGCCCAGCCACCTCATGATTTTGAACACCTCTATCAAATCTCCTCTTAGCCTTCTCTTCTCCAGGGAGACCAGTCCCAACTTCTCCAGTCTATCCTCATAACTGAAGTTTATCATCTCTAGGACCATTCTTGTAAACCTCTTCTGCACTCTCTCCAATGTGTTCACATTCTTCCTAATTTGTGGTGCCCAGAACTGTACATAATACTCCAGCTGAGGTCTAACTAGTGTCTCATACAAGTTCAACAAAACATCCTTGCCTCTGTACTCTATGCCACTGTTAATAAAGCCTAGAATACTGTATACTTTATTAACTGCTCTCTCCACCTGTCCTGCCACCTTTAATGACTTATGCACATATACACCCAGGTCCCTCTGCTCCTGCACATCCTTTAGAGTTTTACCCCTTACTGTGCCATGTTCTTTCTGCCAACATGAATCACACACACTTTTCTGCATTGAACTACATCTGCCTTCTATCTGCCCACTCCACCAACTTGTCTATGTCTTTTATTTCTTATTTAATAATTTAATATTCAACAGTCACTGGTTCTAGTTTAGTCTGAAAGATGAAATTTTCATTTGCAGTGTTTCAGTGGTTTTAACAAAAACTGATCTTCTAGGAATTGTTTACACCTGTTGGAATTGATACAACTTTTGTGGTTTTTCTAAGAATATTTTCTGATCTCTTGATAATCTTGTTACAATCTTCACTAAACTGTTTATGACAATATCATATGCTGCAACAGATTGGAGCCAAAAACACCCACATCTTGCAGTGGTGGAGGGAGTGAATGTTTGTGGATGTAGTGCCAATTAAGTGGGCTACTTTGAACTGGACGGTGTCACGCTTCTTGAGTATTATGGGAGCTACATTCATCCAGGCAAGTGGGAAGTATTCCATCACACTCCTGACTTGTGCCTTCTAGATGGTGGACAGGCTTTGGGGAGTCAGGAGCTGAGTTACTTGCCACAGGATTCCTAGCCTCTGACCTGCTCTTGTAGCCACAGTATTTATATGGCTAGCCCAGTCCAATTTCTGGTTAATGGTGACCCCCAGGATGTTGATAGTGGGGGATTCAGCGATGGTAATGCCATTGAATGTCAAGGGCTGATGGTTAGATTCTCTCTTGCTAGATATTGTCTGACACTTGTGTGGCACAAACGTTACTTGCCACTTGCCAGCCAAAGCCTGGGTATCGTCCAGGTCTTGCTGCATTTGAACATGGACTGCTTCAGTATCTGAGGAATTGCGAATGGTGCTGAACATTGTGCAATCATCAGCGAACATCCCCGCTTCTGACCTTATGATGGGAGGAAGATCATTGATGAAGCAGCTGAGGATCATGGGCCTAGGACACTGCCCTGAGAAACTGCTCCAACAATATCCTGGGACTAAGTTGATACAACAGTAATTGGCTGGGTTGGATTTGTCCTGCTTTCTGTGTACAGGACATACCTGGGTAATTTTCCAAATAGCCGGGTAGATGTCAGTGTTGTAGCTGTACTGGAACAGCTTGGCTAGGGGCACAGCTAGTCCTGGAGCAGAAGTCTTCAAAACTATTGCTGGAATGTTGCCAGGGCCCATAGCCTTTGCAGTATCTAGTGCCTTCAGCCCTTTCTTGTTATCACGTGGAGTGAATCGAATTGGCTGAAGGCTGGCATCTGTGATGCTGGGGACCTCAGGAGGAGGCTGAGATGGATCATCCACTTGGCACTTCTGGCTGAAGTTGTCTGCAGATGCTTCAGCCTTATCTTTTGCGCTGATGTGCTGAGTTCCCCCATCATTGAGGATGGGGATATTTGTGGAGCCTCCTCCTCCTCCAGTTAGTTGTTTAATTGTCCACCACCATTCTTGGCAGGACTGTAGAGCTTAGATCTAATCAGTTGGTTGTGGGATCGCTTAGCTTTGTCTATTGCATGTTGCTTCTGCTGTTTGGCATGCAAGTAGCCCTGTGTTGTAGCTCCACCAGGTTCACACCTAAATTTTAGATATGCCTGGTGCTGCTCCTGGCATGCCCTCCTGCACTCTTCATTGAACCAATGTTAATCCCACGGCTTGACGGTAATAGTGGAGTGGGGGATTTGCCAGGCCATAAGGCTACATATTATGGTTGTATACAATTCTGCTGCTGCTGATGGCCCCCAGTCTTGAGTTGCTGGGTCTGTTCGAAATCTATCCCATTTAGCATGGTAGTTATGCCACACAACACGATGGAGGGTATCCTCAATGTGAAGACGGGACTGTTTCCACAAGGACTGTGCAGTGGTCACTCCTACTGATAATGTCATGGACAGCTGCATCTGCGGCAGGTAGATTGGCGAGGATAAGGTCAAGTTGGTTTCCCCTCTTGTTGGTTCCCTCGTCACTTGCCGAAGAGCTGCTATGCCCTTTGAAACTTGCCATCTTCGGTCAGTCATGGTGTTACCAAGCCACTCTTGGTGATGGACATTGAAGTCCTCCATCCAGAGTACATTCTGTGCCCTTGCCACCCTCAGTGCTTCCTCCAAGTGGTGCTCAACATGGAAGAGCACTGATTCATCTCCCATCAGGGAGGGCGGTGTGTGTTAATCAGCAGGAGGTTTCCTTGCCCATGTTTGCCCTGACGCCATGAGACTTCATGGGGTCCGGAGTTAATGTTGAGGACTCCCAGGGCAAGTCCCTCTCTACTGTATACCACTGTGCCACCACCTCCGGTGGGTCTATCCTGCTGGTGGGACAGGACATACCCAGGGATGGTGATGGTGGTGTCTGGGACATTGGCTGTAAGGTATGATTCCATGAGTATGACTATGTCAGGCTGTTGCTTGATTAGTTTGTGGGACAGCATTTAAGAGTCACATGTAGGCCGAACCAGGTAAGGATGGCAGGATAAATTTTGTGAGCAACACCCACATCAGGCGAAATTGTACAGCCCTGTAGTAGTGGGGCAGGACTATAAAATGCAGCGGGCTGTTCGAAAGTCCATTTACTTTGGCGGGACCAGAAAATCTCGGCAGTGGGCAAGGCTGTAAAATTCTGCACATTGTATGTGTCAGTGAACAGGATGGTGACTATTTAAACTGAGAGTGCTGAAAATACACCGCAGGAAAGTCAGCGCCAGATGCAGGCTGTGTGGTTTTTTTGTTCTATACCGTTCTTAGTTCTCATAATGTGTACAGGGCCTTGTCCTGATATTGTGTCATAGAGTCAGAGTTATTTACAGCACAGGAGGTGGCCATTTGGCTATTGTTGCCAAGCCAGCTCCTGTGTGGGGAAATCCAGTCAGTCCCACTCCCCCCGCCCTATCCCTGGAGTTCTAGCAGGTTTATTTCCTTCAAGTGCCCCTCCGATTTTCTTTCGAAATGTATCAAACATTTAACTTGTATTTACATTGCACATTTAGCTTAATAAACTGCCCTAGGAGGCTTCACAGGAGCATTATCATTTGACACCAAGCCACAAAGGGGATATTATGACTGGCTTGGTCACAGAGGTAGGCCATTCGCTTTGCAGAGAAGCTGGGTGGGATTTTCCAGCTGCCCCCATGGCAGATGCAGCAAGACAGCCAAAAGCCCATTGACTTCAGTGGAGTTGGAAGATCCCGCTGGAGGTCGGGAGGGGGGTGGGGCAGAGCCGGAAAATTCTGGCCGTTATGTCCTGAGTATTTCCAGAACAGACTATATTACCATTACATTCCTGCTGGCCATTCAAGCCTTTCTTTTCTGCAGAGCCAGATTAAGATCCTTGGGCACCAAGAGCATTCAGGGCTCCTCCATACCTCCCTACAAAAACCCTCACTCTTCTGTTTGCCTCATAAACTAGATTCTGTTACATCACGAGAAGTTGCTTTTGTTCAGTCGAAGTAGGTACCTCTTTGTGGCTAATTTACAAATGATTATTTAAATATTTGAGTTCATACTTCTTTAATATAGATGACTGTCAAGATCAGGTAATACAAGAGTGTCAGAATCCAAATAGAACCTTAGGAAAGTTTTGAAGCAGAAAGAGGCCATTCAGCCCAAGATGTCTGTGCAGGCCAGAGAAGAAAAAGAAAAGAAATGAGCCGTTCATTTTAATCCCACTTTCCAGGACCTGGTCTATAGCCTTGTAGATTCAGCACTTCAGGTGCAGATTCAGGTACCTTTTAGATGAATTGAGCATTTCAACCTCAACCACCAGTTCAGGCACTGAATTCCTGATGCCCAAAAGTTTTTCCTCATGTCCCCTCTAATCCTTCTACCAATCACCTTATACCTACGCACCCTAGTAATTGACCATCAGCTACAGGGGACAGGTCTTTCCTGTCTACCCTATCTAGGCACCTCATAATTTTGCACACCTCAATTAGGTCAACCCACACCTTCCTCTATTCTAAGGAAAACACCCTCCCTGTTGGGGAGGGTTTAAACTAGCTTGGCAGGGGATGGGAGCCAGAGAGGGAATTCAGATAGGAGAGAAACAAAGCTGGTAATGGCAGAAAGAAAAGTAGTAAGTGAAATTGGAGTTCAGCATAAACAAAGGCCAGCATCAAATAGGGTCAAAATACAGAAAAATGTTAAAAAGACAGAACTAAAGGCATTCCATCTTAACACACCCAGCATTCACAACAAGGTAGATGAATTGACGACACTAACAGAAGTAAACGGCTATGATCTAATTGCTATTACGGAGACACGGCTGCAAGGTGACCAAGGCTGCAAACCGAATGTTCAAAGGTATTCAACATTTAGGAAGGATAGGCAAAAGGGAAAAGGAGGTGGTGTATTGCTGTTAATAAAGGTTGATATCTCTACACTAGTAAAAGAGGGTCTTAGGTCAGGAGATCAGGATGTAGAATCAGTTTGGATAGAGCTAAGAAACAGCAGGGGGCATCAAACATGATGTACAGTAAGTCCTCACTTTAAGTTGTGGTTGAGTTCCTGAAAACATAGGTTCCCATAGGAATCAATGTTAAAGTGGGAGTTAGGTTCCTTTGGGTATTTCTCCTGGAGAAACCAATTCACAATTTGAAATACTATACCATGCATCTGCAGCACTGTACATTCCTAGCTGAAATAACTTGCAAGATAAAATACATCACTAAATAGAAAATAAATATAATATGCAATACAATTGGATTCTTTTTAAAAATTTACAGTACTCGCCTCAGTAAAGTATGTTAGATTCACCAGGCTCCATTCAATAGCAGAGGTCAATCAGTACAGGTGGAAACTAACATCCTGAGATCTGCCACTAGTTGGAGCCCAGGACTTCAGTACGAGTTCAGAAGCAAAGCCAGCAGCAGATCCCAAAGTCAGGAGCCACTGAAGAACAGACTCTGATGACTAAGGTAAGAACAGAGGCCAGGAGGCAACAGTGGGAGAAGGGCTAGGGCATGAGTCGGCAAGGTCAGGAAGCACAAGGGCAGGAGACGGCAAGGCCAGGAACCGAGGTCGGGAATGTGAGGAGGAGGGACTGAGGGTGAGGGTGGAAGCATTGTGGGAAAAGCCATGTGAGGAGACAGGCCACGGAAGAGGACATCTGGAAAATGACTTTAAAGTGAAACTGGCAACATTAAATGGATATATTGACACTACTTTAATAGCAATGTTAAAGTGAGACAGCATTAAATGAGTTGACATTAAAGGAGGACCTACTGTAGATTGATCTGCAACCAGGGTCTTAAACCTAAATAAAGGAAACTATGAAGGTATGAGAGGGGTAAGTTGGCTGAGGTAGATTTGGAAACGTCATTAAAAGAAATGATGATAGACAGGCAATGACTAGCATTTAAAGAATTAATAGATGATTTGCAACAAATATACATTCCTTTAAGGGACAAAAACCCAACAGGAAAAGTGATCCAAGCATGGCTAACAAGAGAGTTAAAGATTGTATTAGATCAAAGGAAAAAGCTTATAAAGTTGCCAAAAAATGTAGTAAGCCTGAGGACTGAGAGCTTTTTGAAATTCAGCAAAGCCAAGAAAGGGAAAATAGAATATGAGAGTAAACTAGCAAGGAACATTAAAACAGAATGTAAAAGGTTCCATTCCAAAAAGGAAAAGATCAGCAAAGACAAATGTGGGCTCATCACAGGCAGAGACAGGAGAATTTATAATGGGAAATAAGGAAATGGCAGAGAAACTAAACAAATAGTTTGTCAGCCCTCTCATAGGAAGATACAAAAAACCTCTCAAAAATACGAAAGAACCAAGGGGCTGGCAGGAATGAAGAACTGAGACAAATTAGAATTAGTTAAAAAAATAAGTACTGGAGAAATTAATAGCCAGAATCTTCCGGTTGGCGAGTGGGTGGCAGGTCCCGTTCGTTGATTGTAAAATGACGCGTGTTGATGTTGGACGTGTGTCCCGATGTCACCACGCATCATTCTGAGCCTCAGTTCAGTGGGCGCGCAGCAGAGTCGGCTTCGCACCGGCCGAACTGTCAAAGGTCTATTAAGGCCAATTAAACACTAATTAAAGTTATTAACTGAGCGGCCCATCCAACCTTAACATTGACTGGGGCAGGCAAAGAGCCCAGTCGGCCTTCGCATTTTTCATGGAACCTCATCCACAGGCGGGAAAAGGTTTCATGAAGTGTTTACAAATTAAATAAATATTTTTATTAAAATTCATTGACTTGTCCCAGCTCATGTGACACTGTCACATGAGGGGGAAATTTCTTAAATTTTTTTTTTCTTCATTAAAGTTTTTGAAAATCAAACTAATCGCCCTGAGGCTGTTCTGTGCCTCAGGGAGATTTTGGCGCTCTTTCGTGTGCATGCACGACAGAGCACAGACCCCAACTCAGCCTCCCCCCACACAGGGAGCACTCAGCCCATCCGGGTGTCATGCTGGCCAGGCCTTAGTTGGCCCGCCCACGCAAAATGGCAGCGCCCAGCTGATAACGGCCGGCAATTGGCTGCGTGCCCGCCTGCGCCTGCCCCCAACTAATCCGCGCGATGGGGAGAAAATTCCCCCCAATGGGTCTGAAAGTTGCTAAATCCCCTGGACCTGATGATCTACATCCCAGAGCGTTGAAAGAGGTGGTTGTAGAAATAGTGGATACATTGGTGATCATCTTCCAAAATTCTATAGATTCTGGAAAGGCTCCTACAGATTGGAAGGTAGCAAATGTAACCCCACCATTTAAGAAAGGAGGGAGAGAGAAAACAGGGAACTACAGACCTGTTAGCCAGGCATCAATAGTTGGGAAAATGCTAGATTCTATTATAAAGGATTTGACAACCAAACACTTAGAAAATGATGGGAGGCTTGGACAGAGTCAACGTGGATTTATGAAAGGGAAACCATGTTTGACAAATCTGGAGGAGTTTCTTGAGGATGTAACTAGTAGGATGGATAAGGATGTGGTGTATTTGAATTTTCAGAAGGCTTTCGATAAGATCCCAAGAGGTTAGTAAGCAAAATAAGAGCATGTGGTACTGGGGGTAACATACTAGCATGGATTGAGAATTTGTTAATGGACAGAAAATAGAGAATAGGAATAGATGAGTCATTCTGGAGGTGGCAGGCTGTGACTAGTCGGGTACCTCAAGAATCAGTGCTTGGGGTCCAGCTATGTACAATCTATATAAATGTTTTGGATATGGGGATGACATGTAATATTTGCAAGTTTGCTGGTGGCACAAAACTAGGTGGGAATGTGAGTTGTGAGGAGGACACAAAGCCACTTCAAGGGGATTTAGACAGTCTAAGTGAGTGGGCAAGAACATGACAGATGGAATACAATGTGAAAAAATATGAAGTTATTCACTTTGGTGGGGAAAGCAGAAATTTTTAAGTAGTGGTAGATTGGCAAGTGTTGATGTCCAAAGGGACTTGGGTGTCCTTGTTCATGAGCCACTGAAAACTAGCATGTACGTGCAGCAAGCAATTAGGAAGGCAAATGGCATGTTGGCATTCAGGATCAACACTTATGAGTCATGTGGCATTTATCTTTAGAGCTCATAATTTAAAGACGTCTAGAAATCTTTTTCAGCCACTTCATGCCTTGGACTTTCCTTCAGCCTCCTTCTTCTGAGGCAGTTCCTCGGGATCAGCGATGATTTACTTCCACTCTGTCTCGATGGGTTCTGAGTTGCCTGATAAGTCCAATGTGCAATCTGCAGACTCTGCTACATGCGGGGCTGGTGATGCTTGAAGGGTTGAGTAGATAGGTTATTTGGAGGCTTGTGTATTCGCTCCAATGCCTCTGCACATTCCCAACGATGTTTCCTGATGTGGTTGGTGTCTTCCCGAATGAGCCTTTTCCATTTTGGTCGGTCACAAGCCAAGGACCCCATGGAGTTGGCTGGTATGTTTAACCTCTTTAAGGATTCTTTGAGGACATCCCTGAAGAATTTCCGCTGTCCTGGGAGTCTCCTACCATGACCGAGTAAATCAGTTGCTTCGGAGGGTCTTGGTGTCAGGCATACAAATGACATGTCCTACACAGAGAAGCTGGTTCTGGGTGATTAGCATCTCGATGCTGGGCAATTTGGCTTGGGACAGGATACTGCTGTTGGACCACCTTTCTTAGGAATATGGGAAATTGGAGCAGGAGTAGGCCATTCAGCCCCTCGAGCTTGCCACAGACATGCAATTTGGTCTTGATTTTACTCAAAATTTTCAGCTTGAGAACTTGTTAATAGACAGAAAACAGAGAATAGGAATAAATCAGTCATTCTGGGGGCAGCAGGCTGTGACTAGTGGGGTACGTCTTGAATCAGTGCTTGGGGTCCATATATATATATACAATCTATATCAACATTTTGGATGTGGGGACCACATGTAATATTTGCAAGTTTGCTGGTGACACAAAACTAGGTGAGAATGTGAGTTGTGAGGAGGACGCAAACCCACTTCAAAGGGATTTAGACAGTCTAAGTGAATGGGCAAGAACATGACAGATGGAATATAATGTGAAAAAATATGAAGTTATTCACTTTGGTGGGAAAAGCAGAAATTTTTAAATAGTGATAGATTGGCAAGTGTTGATGTCCAAAGGGATCTGGATCCCTTTGGACATCAACACTTGCCAATCTATTATTCAAAGTGAATAACTTCATATTTTTTCACGTTATATTCCATCTGTCAAGTTCTTGCCCACTCACTTAGACTGTCTAAATCCCTTTGAAGTGGCTTTGCATCCTCCTCACAACTCACATTCTCACCTAGTTTTGTGTCACCAGCAAACTTGCAAATATTACATGTGGTCCCCACATCCAAAATGTTGATATAGATTGCATTTATATATGGAGACCATGCACTGATTCAAGACGTACCCCACTAGTCACAGCCTGCCGCCCCCAGAATGACTCATTTATTCCTATTCTCTGTTTTCTGTCCATTAACAAGTTCTTAAGCTGAAAATTTTGAGTAAAATCAAGACCAAATTGCATGTCTGTGGCATGCCACAGTGATATATATATATATAACGAATATACAGTATAGATGCAACAGTAAACTTGGGGATAAAAGCAAAATACTGCGGATGCTGGAAATCTGAAACAAAAACAAAAATAGCTGGAAAAACTCAGCAGATCTGCAGAGAGGAACACAGTTATCGTTTCGAGTCCGGATGAGCCTTCATCAGAACTAGAACTAGTAAACTTGGGGAATTTGAACACTTGGATATTTGATCATTGAGGTTATGGTTTTGTTGTGAGTGTCACTGCAAATATGCTTCAGGCCAACCCCTGCTGCATTTTTAAAACAGCTTGATCTTACGGGAGGAAATCATTTTTGGCCATTTGCCTTGTCAACATCAGCCCTTGGATAAGTACTGTCAGGAAGCAGCCTATTGGGGGAGGTTGGGGGAGGTGGATGGGCGGGTTGGGGGTTGTAGGAGGAAGTGTAGCTATAATAATGCCTGCGGAGAAGGGCTTCTTGTTCCCCCTTGCTCCACAACCCATTTATTATTGGCAGCCACAGGGGCCACTGAAGAATCCAAAGAGGGACAGGCCCAACTCCCACTCATCCTTAACAATTTTCAGCAAGAGGTCCTTTAACAGGCAATAGGGCCCCATTTATACTTGTTTTGGCTGCCCAATTCTTGTCTCTTGTTCTCTCTGTGAATGTTGCCTCTTCCTGGTAGTACTGGATAAAAGAATCATTCCCCAGGACTCCTATCACATTCAGTTGTGCCACTTGTCTGCAGTTTTAGACTGAGCAATCCAGTTTACGTATGATGGTTTTGAATCTTTTTCTACTTTTTGACTCCAGATTTTCCATCTCTACACTTTAGGTCAGTCTTCACATGTGAATCTGAACTTCCTAAGCCTCTGACAGGACTTTAACTGGTCTTAATATCTGGGTAGGTTGTTAGTTATGTGTCCCGATACACAACCTCTCCATTAATCAATTATTCTATGTCTCCATGGAGTTTCTACCATCTTTAGGAATTGCGGCATTACAATAACAGAGTTTATTAAACCTTAGAATTATTAAAGCAATACATTTAACAACTGCTGAACAAGTAAATGAATAACTAATATGATACATAGCAATATGGAGAGTTGTCTTCGTGTTCTGGGCAACAGTCATCCTTCAAACCAATACCATCAGGAAAACTCATTGATGCAGGATTTTGGCGTGTGTAAATTGATGGCTGCATTTCCCTGTATAATTATATTTTCTACACTTCAAAATTAATTTATTCACTGAAATGCTTGGGGACACCCTGACGACATGAAAGGCACAACTTAAATTAAAATTCTTCCTTTATTTTTAGCTTCTCAAAAACAAAACAATACAAGATTTCAATTTATATTAATTTCTTGATAGCTTTTATACTGGTGACTATCTTATCAGCCCAGGAACTGATGCCAGCCTCTATGTGTGGAAAATTGGCAGCAACTCTTCAGCATTTCCCAAAGCCACCACCTCCACCTACAGGGACAAGAACAGCCAACATATGGGAACACCACCACCTCCAATTTCCCCTCTAAGTCACACACTAGCTTGTCTTGGAAATTATCGCCATTCCTTCATCACTGGATCAACATGCTGGAACTCCATACCTAGCAGCACTGTGGGAGAACTTTCACCATTTCAGAAAGAAGGCCTGTCACCGGGGCAACTAGGGATGGGCAATAGATGCCAGCCTTGCCAGTGATGCCCACATTCTCAGAATGAATCATTTACAACATCAGGGAAGGTTTTGTTCATTGCAGACATCAATGGAGTATGCGTCAGCTTTATTGGAATCTGCAGCAAATTCTCATCTAAGGGAGCAGTCCATAACTCCACCTAGGCAGAAGCAAAGACTGCATCCAAGATGGCAATAAGGGAGACAATAGTGGGACCCCTGGATAACAGCTTCTAGACCATGGTGACCAAATAGAGATCAGTGTTTCTTAGGATTTTTAGATCTAATGGTTGCTGTGAGTCTGGCCAACTTGCTGGTCATTGGGGACTCTGATCTAGAGCCCAGTGAAATGACAATGGCTGGAGTTCACCTGCCTGATGTTCATTTCACAAAACAGCAGCAGCTGCCAGATCTCCAAACTTCTCCCTCAGAGCACGAGTCCAATCCAACAGAAGCAACACCAGGCTACCCAGGAACAAGATGCAAAGATTCAACCAGCAGCAAGTCGTGAGAAGGGCAGGAGATCTCAGTCCCAATGGATGTTCTGTGCAACACTTTCTCCTCCAACACTGGCCCTCAGATTTCGCCAAGGAGAAGTATTACAATAAGTGATTGGCACCCCATCCACAAACATTCACTCCCTCCACCACCGACGCATAGTGGCAGCAGTGTGTACCATCTACAAGATACACTGCAAGAACTCACCAAGGCCCCTTAGACAGCACCTTCCAAATCCATGAGTGCCACCATCTAGAAGGACAAGGACAGCAGATACATGGGAGCACCACCAGTTGGAAGTTCCCCACCAAGCCACACATCATCCTGACTTGGAAATATATTGTTGTTCCTTCATCATCACTGGGTCAAAATCCTGGAACTCCCTCCCTAACAATACTGTGGGTGTATCTACACCACATGGAATGCAGCGGTTCAAGAAGGCAGCTCACCACCAACTTCTCAAAGGCAATTAGGGATGGGCAATGAATGCTGGCCCAGCCAGCGAAGCCCACATCCTGTAAATTAATAAAGAGGTGAAAGAAAGGCACTTGCAGGCACTCAGAAGAAAAACAGTAGATTGGCTTGTGCTCACTGTGTAGGTTGCTGGAATAAAATAGAGCTTGCACGGTCTTCACGCTTTGTAATTTATGGCACTTACAGTCAAATAGGAAATGGTGTTGGTTAGAAGAGAAAAGATAGTGTCTCGTGTGGCTCGTTTAGTTGTCTAAGGGGCAATCCCTTTATTCAAAGATTTAGTTAAAGGCTGTATACCTTTGGCACTGTTGGAGTCAAAAAATTTTAAATGACATTTATACAGCATCTTTCACAGCTTTGGGATGTCCCAAAATACTTTACAATCAATGAAATATTTTGATATGTAATTATTATTGTAAAGTAGAATCATGCAACAGCCAACACACAAGCATCAATAGGACAATAACCAAAAAAAATCTATTTTCTTGATGTTAATTGAAGGATAAATGTTGAGCAGGACACTGAGTGAAATCCATTGCTGTTATTTGAATAGGGTCATAGGATCTTTCACACCACCTGAGAGGGAAGACAGGGCCTTATTGGCTTAACGTCTAATTCAAAAGACAGTATCTACAACTAGGGTTGCCAATTCTGGTCATGTGTGCTCTTGGTAGTTTCATCACATGATTCCCCAACTCCAACTCCAACTCCAACCCTTCACCCAAGGCCCAAGCAGCTTTGTCCTCCCCATCCCCAGTGATTCTATATCTGATAAATAAATTCCTCAGAGAAAATATTAAAAAACCCTACATGTTTCAGTGTTGCAATGTGTTTTACCCAAAATTCAAGACAGTCTCCAATGTTTGGGCTCTATTGGCAGGTTCCAACCAAAAACACTTACAGTTGCAGGTTCACCAAGTTGACTGGGGAATATCCAAATTGTTCTTGAAAGCATTGGCTCCCATTCAGTGCTCCATTCCTCTCAGTTACTGTTGTACTGTTCAGCTGCAGGGAAAGTCCAAGGGTGAAAGCACAGCCTCTGCTGGGTTACATGTTCTCAATCAAGATCACAAACACTGGCTTTAAAACCAAATGGCTGAGACATTTCTATCTTAATCCTACCTTGTGCTGGAAAGACTGAGTGCTGATGCAGAAGGAGGACATAGGATTTGATTATAGTATGCCCCAATGATAAACAGCCAAATCTAATGCATTGACAAGTAGCCACCTGACCATGCTGCAAAAACAGCAACAGGACAAAGTATAGCGTAGAAAGAGCAGGAATTAAATGGAGGGGAAAGCAAAGCTGACTAACTTAGAATAAGAATGTGTGTTAACGTAACAAGTGTTACATATAAGTTTGACAAATTACAGGCGCAATTGCTACATGGGATTATCACATGGTGGCTGATACAGAAGCTGATTTACACATTGGAATAAGGGGAACCTGATATTCCTCAGTCCAGGTTATTCAAGGAGGGGCAGGAAAAAAGAAAGGGAGGACTGGCAATACCGTTAAAAGATAATTCGCAGAATTTTCCACTCCCATTGGCATTGGCATGTTTGGCAGCATGAGCGGACAATGTGTCTAGAAGGCCAAAAATCAGTTTCACACCATCGTAAAACTGGTTTGCGAACGTCTGCTCTGACCCTCTGGGGCAGGCCACGTTTCCCGCCATCCATCGGGGAACGTAATTTTAGCGCATTTGCATCTCATCATTGTGCCTGCTTGCTGGAATCATCCCCCTCCACATCAAATTTATCTCCCATGTTGGTGTAACTTCGGAACAGTGTGATTTACTACTGTCTTTAAAAGGCACCTGGCGAGCTGAACTGCAAGGGGAACTCGGAGGTGAGCACACACAGCTTTGCACTGCGCTCGCGAAGATCGCCAGTAGGACACCAAGGAAGAGGCATTGCGCGTTTAGAGGGGGGGCACAGGCAAGGCGCTTTTTCCCGGCTGGCTTTCAGTGTGGTGCCAGGGCAAGGGCTCTAGTGCAGGTGGGGCCAGAGTGGGGTGGGGGTTGGGGGGGTGGGAGGGGGGTGGGGGGGGGGTGGGGGGTGGGTGGGGGGGTGGTGGGTGTGTCAAGGCAGCACAGATTGATGGGACAACCCGGACTTTGCTGGAGCAAACCATTGGCATATTGAAAATAAGGTTCCAGTGCCTCGACAGGTCTGGTGGAGCACTGCAGTACAGTCCCCAGAGGGTGTCATGCATCATCGTAGCTTGCTGCGCACTACACAACCTGGCACTGCGACAAGGCGAGGACCTAGCTGAGGGGGAGGTGGAAGAGCTGAATGTCTCCTCCAATGAGGAGGATGTCAAAGGCGATGAGGGTGATGAGGTCCTAGAAGCCGGGGGTGCCAGTGATGAGGCCATCTCACTGGCGCTCATGAGGCCCTCGTAGCTGCAAGATTCGTGGAGGATGATGACAAAATGCAGTGAGGGCAGTCCTGACATCCTCACCTTGCATCTGTGAAGGTTTGACTCCTGTGTGACTGATGGCAGCACACATACCCTCAATGCTCAGACTCATTTCATGGAGATGCAGCGAAGGCCCTAATAGTCACAGGATTCCAGGAGGATGAAGACGACACGCAGTGAGGACATTCCATAAATCTTCACATTGCCTCGGTAAACATCTGACTCCTGTGTGGCTGTTGCAGCTCACTTGCGCTCTGTAATCAGGGTCATATCATGGAGATTGCAGCTGTGAAACTTTAAGTGCACTTGATTCTTATGACCGGTCCCCAGATGAGATACCCCAATTTGTTACGTTCCTGGCTGAAGAGGGATGAGCTGGCTCCCCTTCTTTATTCAGCCCCCTCACTTGGCTGTAACAAGGTTAATTTAAATTCCCTCATGAATATCTTTTCCCACTCCAAATGTATTGTCTTAGAAGGACCCAATTAACCAGGCTTTCTTGAATCAAAGAGGGAGTTTATTAGTTACTGAAATACAAGAAAAAATAATAAAAATGCAACACATATACACACAGATTGGAAGTAACAAGTGAATCCAAAAATAAAAGCTAAAAAAGATATATGAATCAGTCTTTGGCTTGTCAATGAGGAGCAGATGGTGAAGTGTTGTAGCCATGAGGTTGGGTGATTCCAGTGGAGCTGACTTAGGCAGTTGAGCAGTTGGTTTGGAGATTCCTGCTTCTGTAGGTTAGCTGAAGGAGTTGTCCTGTTTCCTTTTTGACTATGGCTTTGTTGGCTTGTGACTTGCTTCCTGCAATCAAGGAGAGATTTTTTTACTTGCAAGCCCAGTGATGGCTAGTCGATGTTCATCAGCTGTGACCTTCACAGCACACACTAGAACACCAGACTAGCACACAGAACTATTAGTTGGCTTTTTAACCCATTTTTTTGTGTATTCCTGGAAGGGAAAAAAAGCAAACATGTCTTTCACCCAGATCATGCCCTCAGCCTGGGATATAACTAAACAGGAGATGGTTTATGCTGAGATGGTAATCCAACTCCATTATCTCCTCAACCACAGGAGATTACAGTTCAGTTTTGTATTGTATCTCTTTCTTTGAAGAGTCTCTGTCTGAAGTGGGCCTTGACATGTTTTTACGTGTGATATTCCCTTCTCTGGACAAGTCGGTCAAGTGTAATCCATATAAGACCTTTCCGGCAAGTGGTTACTTTACAGTCTCAGCCAGCTTTTGAATTGTATGCCCTTTTTAAAAAACATGTGCCTTACTTAAAAGTTCAATACGTCCATAAGTAATTTGGGGCTATGATCCACGATAATGACATGATCCTTTGGTAGCCTGAATTCATCAGAACCATACTTCAGAGACAATTGCGGAACTCTGTGATGCCTACCCACAACATACTGGCAGCAATGACAAGCACCATTGAGGTACAGACATCACTGATGTGTCCAGTTAAGTACGAAGCTGGACCATCACTTTGGTCTGAGGATTACATACTGCACAGGGAAGGGGCCCTCAACTGAGACACCTGCCTTTATCTTGTGCAGGAACCAAGGTTTTACATCTGAGTAGCACAATAACTGCTCATCATAACAAGCAGCCATAAGCAAAAAGACATTCTTGGGAGTTTAGTTCCAATAGTGCACATTATGTACAAGTGATTAACACCTGTGCCTAGGCTGTGCAACTACATCTTCTTAACGCTTGGCCTAAATAGCCAAATGGTTATGGTACTGGGCTTGTAACCCCAAGATCAAGAGTTCAAATCTCACCATGGCAAACTGTGAAACAATGTAACTTCATCTGAATAGGAACAGATGGAAATGTGTTGCTTGGCCTAAATAGCCAAGTGGTTATGGTACTGGGTTTGTAACCCCAAGATCAAGAGTTCAAATCTCACCATGGCAAATTATGAAACAATGTAATTTCATCTGAATAGGAACAGATGGAAATGGGTTTGTACTCGAAAGAGTTACATCTTCTTAACCTTCCTAACCCTGCTGCTACATCTTGATGCTCCCCAACATCCACAGTGGAGTTAGCTTGCTGAGTACTATGCCCTGTCTGTGATGATCTTGGCAGGGATCCTCTGGAGGTCCAAGTCCTGGAGGGCCCTGGTCAGCTCTGGGTATCCTACTGTGGGCCAGGTGCACCCTTCTCGGCCTATGGAGCTGGAGATGATGGAGCCATAGGAAGAGGGGATTTGGATCAGCTGGACATTCCCGGAGTCACCTGCATGAATGGCCCTGGGGTGTTGAACTTCTCGGCCTCCTTCCTATGGGTGCCTGATGGCCCATGGCTGACTCCTTGAGGAGAAGGGGAAGCTGAAGTGAGATCGAGCTGCCTCACACCCCTCTCACATTGACACGGTATAGCATCAGTGATTGAGTTCAACCCGCGCTGTAGTGCAGGGTCGATGTCCTGTACCAAGGTCTCCGTGGTGGCTGCCATCCTGGCAGTGGTGAGCTTGGTGCATTGGCATCACAGCGCGAGCACGTCAGACCTAAGCCAGAAGGAATCCTCCATCTTCCCTTGCAATCTGAGGAGTGCACCAGGCACCCATTCCTGATGTTCCCATGATTGTCTTTGCAGCTCCAACAACTGATTGAGGACACAGTTCAGCAGCTGATCATCTGACTCAGATTCAACAGATTCCTTGCCTCCAGCAGTCCTCCAAGTGCTGGTGACCAAGGATGTCCCTGCCTCCGTCTGCTATGGAACAGATTGTGTGCTGCGCTCACCAGGTTGTGAGCTCAAGGCTGCTCTACATCTAGGACCCACCAAGGTATGAGTCACTGCACTGGTGGAGGGTGTGGGTGAGCTCTGTGATGGGTCTTTGACTATGCTGCCCTCAGGGTCCTTATCCAAGGTGCTCTCAGTGCGGGAGTCGGAGTCAAGGTTGCTGAGGGCGACATGTTAGATGTGCCCAGGACAGAAATTGGAGATTATCAGTGCTTGGCAGCCACATTGAACATAGAACAGTGGACTCAGAGTAACGTTGAAAGAGGGATGATTTGGTGCAAAATCCTCAATTGGATGCTTGCCGCTGATCTCACCGTCACCACAGGAAAGGTCCACGTCCTCTTTGACCAGTTCCAACGCATGACTCCTGAATGGAGTGAGGATCTTGATGTCTGGCACTCCACCCCCCAGACTGGAATCTGTCCCGTTGATTGTGCGCGATCGTGACCTGCATAAAGACAGGTGGGGACAGTGTGAGGAAGGTGTAAGGCAGGCCAAATAAGAAGGATGTGTGTGTGTGTGTGTGTGTGTGTGTGTCCTGAGTGGACTCATGGGCGGGATGAGGACACGATCTCCAGAGGAGATGAGGCCAGATGGAGATGTGAGGGTGTGTGTGAGAGAGTGAGTGGTGATGTCCCTTGAGTTGGCAGTAAGTGAGATGCCAGTGAATGCATGATGATCTTATGAGTGTGTGAGTTTAGAGTGATGAGATGGTTGACTTACCATGGTGGCACGGATGAGATCATTCATCGTTTTTCGGTACTGGTTGGCCAACCTCTTGTGTGCAGCATCGGCACTGACCACCTCTGCCACCGGCTTCCAAGCCAGATTGGTGAGACTGATGGGACTCCTGCAGCCAGAGCGGGTGTAGAGAATATTGCGGTGGGCCTCCACGGTGCCCAAAAGGCATTCCAGAGATACAGCACTGAATCAGGAGGCTGCACTCTTTTTGGCTTTTGGGGCCATATCTTCACTGAAACAGCCCTGGGCTGCAAGCATTGGGAAGTGTCCGCACGGCTTCAGTTTAACTATGGTGCCCTGCGTGAGGAAGCAGCGACGTAATGGCGTGGTGGGCAAATTGGAGGCTGCCCGCTAACTAGAGGGTGGTTTTCCTGTGACTGAATAATTTATGAGGCAGGAAGGGGCAATACGGCGCAAAAATCCACCATTGCGGCTGGCAAAAACGCTGCTTTTCACGCCCTCAATTGCACTTAGTGCAATTCTGGGATGATTCCGCCCAATATCACAGTTCTAAAGAAGGACAACATACTAGAGGGTTCAAAAATAAATCTATATGGTTAAAGAACAGAAGAAGAGCTGCTATAGGACTGAAAACATGAAAGAGAGAGATAGAGGAACAAACCTGTGGCAAATTTCAGAAGAAATGCATGAATAACATTTTTTATTTATTCATCAGATTTATTGCCCATCTCTAGTTGCCCTTGATGAGATGGTGGTGAATCGCCTCCTTGAACCAGTGCAGACCATGTGATGCAGGGAGAGCGTTCCAGGATATTGTCCCAGTGACAGTGAAAAATACAGCGCTATATTTCAAAGTCAGGATGCTGTATGATTTGGAGGGAAACTTGCAAATAGTTGTGTTCCTATGTGCTGCAACCTTTGTTCTTCCAGGTGATAAAGGTCATGGTGTTGAAAAGTGCTGTCAAAGGAGCCTTAGTGAGTTGCTGCAGTTACCCTGTAGCCAGGGGTGGACAGAGTGATAGTTTAAGATGGCGGATGGGGAGTCAATCAAGCCGGCTGCTTTGCCTTAAATGGTGTTGAATTTCTTTAGTGTTGTTGGAGCCGCACTCAGTTGGGGAGTATTCCATCCTGCTCCTGTCTTGCGCATGATAGATGAATGGCAGTGTCTGGAGCGTCAGAAGGAGAGCTACTTGCTACAGAATTCCCAGCCTCGGACCTGCTTTTGTAGTCACAGTATATATGTGGCCAGTCCAGTTCAGTTTCTGATCAAAAGTGACACTCAGGAGGTTGATTGTTGAGGTTCAGCAATGGTAATGCCATTGAATGTTAAGGAGAGGTGGTTAGATTCTATCCTATTGGAGAATGTCATTGCCTGGCATTTGTGTGGTGTCAATGTTGAATGCTACTTGTCAGCCCAAGCCTGAATGTTGTCCAGGTCTTGCTGCATGAGGGCATGGGCTGCTTCAGTATTTGGGGAGATGCAAGTGGTGCCAAACATTGTGCAATCATCAACAAACATCCCCACTTCTGACCTTATAATGGAAGGAAGGTCATTGATGAAGGAGCTGAAGATGGTTTGGCCTAGAACACTACTCTGAGAGATGTTCTGGGGCTAAGATGATTGACCTCCAACAACCACAACCATCTTCCATTCTGCTAGGTATGACTCCAACCAGCGGAGTTTTCACAGAGTCACAGAATCACAGAATCACTGTGCAGAAGAGGCCCTTCGCCCCATCGAGTCTGCACCAACACGTGAGAAACACCTGACCTACCTACCTAATCCCATTTACCAGCACTTGGCCCATAGCCTTGAATGTTATGACATGCCAAGTGCTCATCCAGGTACTTTTTAAAGAATGTGAGGCAACCCGCCTCCACACCCTCCCAGGCAGTGCATTCAGACTGTCACCAACCTCTGGGTAAAAAGGTTTTTCCTCACATCCCCAATAAACCTCCTGCCCCTCACCTTGAACTTATGCCCCCTTGTGACTGACCCTTCAACTAAGGGGAACAGCTGCTCCCTATCCACCCTGTCCATGCCCCTCATAATCTTGTACACCTCGATCAGGTCGTCCCTCAGTATTCTCTGCTCCAACGAAAACAATCCAACCTCTATCCAACCTCTCTGCATAACTTAAATGTTTCATCCCAGGCAACATCCTGGTGAATCTCCTCTGCACCCCCTCCAGTGCAATCACATCCTTCCTATAATGTGGTGACCAGAACTGCACACAGTACTCCAGCTGTGGCCTCACCAAGGTTCTATACAACTCCAACATGACCTCCCTACTTTTGTAATCTATGCCTTGATTGATAAAGGCAAGTATCCCATATGCATTTTTCACTACCCCACTAACATGCCCCTCCGCCTTCAGAGATCTATGGACACACATGCCAAGTCCCTTTATTCCTCAGAACTTCCTAGTGTCATGCCGTTCATTGAATACTTCCTTGTCAAATTATTCCTTCCAAAGTGAATCACCTCACACTTTTCAGGGTTAAATTCCATCTGCCACTTATCTGCCCATTTGACCATCCCGTCCATAACTTCCTGTAGCCCAAGACACTCAACCTCAGTGTTAACCGCCCGGCTAATCTTTGTCTCATCCGCAAACTTACTAATCCTACCCCCCACATAGTCATCTATGTCATTTATATAAATGATAAATAATAGGGGACCGAGCACAGATCCCTGTGGTACACCACTGGACACTGGCTTCCAGTCATTAAAGCATCCTTCTGTCATCACCTTCTGCCTCCTTCAACTAAGCTAATTTTGAATCCACCTTATCAAATTACCCTGTATCCCATGTGCCTTTGCCTTCTTTATAAGTCTCCCATGTAGGACCTTGTCAAAGGCTTTGCTGAAATCCATATAAACTACATCAACTACACTACCCTCATCTATACACCTGGTCACCTCCTCAAAAAATTCAATCAAATTTGTTAGGCATGACCTCCCTCTGACAAAGCCATGCTGACTATCCCTGATCAAACGTTGCCTCTCCAAATGGAGATAGATACTCTCCTTCAGAAATTTCTCCAATAGTTTCCCTACCACTGACGTGAGACTCAGCTTTCCACTGACTTCAGTTTGCTAGGGCTCCTTGATGCCACACCCGGTACAAATGCTGCTTTAGGAACATAGGAACATAGGAGCAGGTGAAGGTAATTCCCCCTGCCAAGCCTGCTCTGCCTTTCAAACAGATCATGGCTGATCATCTACCTCAATGCCACTTCCCCGTGCTAAACCCAGATCCCCTGATGTCATTAGTATCAAGAAATCTATCAATTTCTATCTTGAACTTGCTCAATGATTAAGCTTCCACAACCCTCTGGGATAGAGAATTCCAAAGATTCACCCTCTTAGTGAAAAAATTCCTCCTTATCTCAGTCTCAAATGGTCTTCCACTTATTCTGAGACTGAGTCCCGTGGTTCTAGACTCACCAGCCAGGGGAAACATCCTACCTACATCCACCTTGTCATGCCCTGTACGAATTTTGTAAGTTTCAATGAGGTCACCACTTATTCTTCAAAACTCTAGAGAATACAGACCCAGTTTCCTCAATCTCTCCTCTTAGGACAATCCGGCCATCCCAGGAATCAGTCTGGTGAACCTCCATTGCATTCCGTCTAAGGCAAATATATCCTTCCTTAAGTAAGGAGACCAAAAACTGTACACCATATTCCAGGTGTGGTCTCACCAAGGCTCTATACAATTGCAGCAAGACATCTTTACTCCTGTACTAAATTCCTCTTGCAACAAAGGCCAACATAGCATTTGCCTTCCTAATTGCTTGCTGCACCTGCATGTTGGCTTTCAGTGATTCCTGAACAAGGACACCCAGGACCCTTTGAACATCAACATTTCCCAGACTCTCACCATTTAAGAAATACTCTGCATTTCTGTTTTTCCTACCAAAGTGAATAACTTCATATTTTTTCACATTATATTCCATCTGCCATGTTCTTGCCCACTCTCTTAGCCGGTCCAAGTCCTCTTGAAGCCTCCTTGCATCCTACTCACATTTGCATTCCGGCCTAGTTTTTCACCATCAGCAAATTTGGAAATATTACATTTGGTCCCCAAATCCAAATCATTTATGTGGGTTGTGAACACTGATCCATGCATTTCCTCACGACCAGCCACCCTGAGAATGACCCATTTATTCTTACTTTGTTTTCTATCTGTTAATCAATTCTCAATCCATACTAGTATAGTACCCCCAATCCCATGTAATCTACTAACCTCCTGTGTGGGACCTTATCAAAAGCCTTCTGAAAATCCAAATTTACCACAGCCACTGGTTCTCCTTTATCTATGCTGCAAGTGACCTTCTCAAAAACTCCAACAGGTTTGTCAAACATAATCTCCCTTTCATAATTCCATGTTCACTCTGCCCAATCATATCATTATTTTCCAAGTGTCCAATTATCTCATCCTTTATAATAGATTCTAACATTTTCCTACTACCGACATCAAACTAACAGGTCTGTAGTTCTCTGTTTTCTCTGTCCCTCTCTCCTTAAATAGTAGGATTATATTTACTACTTTATAGTCTGCAGGAACTTTTCAAGACTTTATAGAATTTTGCAAGATAACCACCAATGCATCCATTATCTCTTTTGTCACTTTCAATCCAATTAATTATTCAAGTATTACCTCTTTGTTAACACTAATTTTTTTCATTTCCTCATTTTCATAGGCCCTACTATTTCTGGGCAATGTTCTGTAACTTCGTCCACAAAGACACACACAAGTGATTGTTTAGTTTCTTTGCCACTTTCCTGTTCTCCATTATAAATTCTCCTGTCTCCACCTATAATGGGCCCTCATTTGTCCTGGCTAATCTTTTCATTTTCACATACCCAAAGAAGATTTTATGGTCCACCTATATATTTCTCGATAGCTTACATTCATATTTTCTCTTCCCTTTCTTTATCAGTTTCTTGGTCCTCCTTTGCTGGATTCTAAATTGCCCCCAATCCCTGGGTTTACCACTTTTTATGGAAACCTTATAAGCCACTTCCTTTGATCTAATGCAATCTTTAATTTCTTTTGTTAGCTATGGTTGATTCACCTTTCCTGTTGAGTTTTTGTGTCCTAGAGGAATGTATATTTCTTGTAGACCATGTAATACTTCTTTAAGCCATTTAATATTTCTTTAAGCCATGTAATACTTCTTTAAGCCATTTAATACTTCTTTTAGCCATTGCCTGTCTACCATCAAAATTTTTTAGGGTATTTTCCCAATGCACCATAGTCATCTTGTCCCTCATACCTTCATAGTTTACTTTGTTCATACTTAAGAGCCTAGTTTCAGATATATAATTTTCAAACTTAATGTAAAATTCTATTATGGTCACTATTTCTTAAAGGCCCCTTCACACCAAGGTTACTAATTAGCCCTTTCTATATGTAAATTGAAGTTGCCCATTATTACTGTATTACTCATGTTACATGTAGCTCCAATTTCCTGATTTATACTGTACCCAATGTTATCAATACAGTTTTGTAGCCTATCAAAAATTCCCACCAAAGCTTTACTGTCCCTTGCTGTTTCTTAGCTCTACTCAAACTGAACCTACATCTTGATCCTTTAATCTAAGATCTTCTCTCACTAATGTAAGATCTTCTCATCCCTTATTACTGATAATACCCCACCTTCATTGCCTTTTTGCCTTTCCTTCCCAAATGATGAATATCCCTGAATGATCAGTTCCCAGTCTCGGTCACCCTATAACCATATCTTCGAAATGGCAATTAAATCAAAGCCATTTACCTCTATTTGTGCCTTTAAATCATTTTTCTTGTTTCAAATTCTGCATGCTTTCAGATAGAGTGCCTTTAACTTTGTCCTTTTAACATTATTCCTCACTCTGATCCTATTTGATACTTGCTTTTGCTTTGTCTTTCTCCTAATTTCGCTTACCACTTTTTTACTCCCTGATACCAATTTTGCTTCCCTCCAATCTGAACCTCTTCTCAGGTTCCCATCCCCTGTCAATCTGGTTTAAAACCTCCCCAAAAGCCTAGCAAATCCCCTTGTGAGGATATTAGTCCTGGTCCTGCTACGGTGTAACCTGTCTATCTTGTACATCTGCCCTACAATTGGTTCTAATGCCTCAGAAATCTGATGCCCTCCCTCCTACACCACTTCTCCAGCCAGGTGCTCAATCCTCCTATTCCTATTCTCACTAGCATGTGGCGCAGAGAGTAATCCTGGGATTACTGCTTTTGAAGTCCTGCTTCTTAATTTCTTTCCTAGCTTCCTAAAGTCTACTTTCAGGGCCTCATCCCACTTCCAACCCTATGTCATTGATACCAATGTGGACCACAACCTCTGGTTGTTCACAGTCCTCCAGAAGGATGTCCCGCTCTGTGACATCCTTAACCCTGGCATCAAGGAGGTAACACACCATCCTGAAGTCACATCCAGAGCTATAGAAATGCCTGTCTGTTCCCCTAACTGATGAATCCCCTGTCACTATTGTTCTTCCACTTTTCTTACTCCCCTCTTATGCAGCTGAGCCACCCATGGTGCCATGGATTTGAGGAGACTCTGAGAACCCATCACCCTCACTAGTAACCAAAATGGAAAACCCATTAGCAAGCAAGATCGACTCAGGGGATTCCTGCATCACCTGCCTGGTTCTATTAGCCTGCCTGGCAGTCACACATTCCCTTTCTGCCTATATCCTCCTAACCTTCAGTGTGACCACTTCGCTAAACATGCTATCCACATAATTCTCTGCCTCCCAATAACACTAGCTGCTGCTCAAGTTATGAAACCATGAGTTCAAGCTTCTGCAGCTGGTGACACTTCCTACAGATGTATTTTTCTAGGACACATGGTGTATCCATGATTTCCCATATGCCGCAGGAGGCACATTTCACTTGGCTGAGCTGCCCTGCCATACCTTAACTTTACAAACTATTTAAAAATAGAATAACTTACCAGTTACTCACCAATCAGCTTCTTCCTCTTTACCAAAGCAAGAACCTGAAAAAGATAGGAAAAGAAAAATAAAGGAGCACCTCCTTGACAACTTCACCAAACTCCCTAACTTAACAAATGCCCAGCTCCTCATTCTGTCCAAGCCATACTCCATTTACAAACTGCACTGAGAACCCTGTATTTATATTAGCTGAGACTCAGATGAGCCAACTCCGATTGAAAACAGATTAAGCTAGCTACCAAATTAATTAAATGTAGCTGCTCTTGAGTGGATAACTTGCATAAGACTGGAAGATTTTAAACTTAACTTAAACAGTATCTTTTAGTTAAATGCTAAATGCAAATAAAATTAGATTTTTAGAAAAAGGTTAACTCTTAAGATTCCCTCACTCATCAACTCCCAGCTGCTCACTCTGTCTAAGCCACACTACTCTTTGATATCTCCCCTTGACATTCAATGGCATTACCTTCGCTGAATCCCCAACAATCAACATCCTGGAGGTTACCATTAACCAGAAACTGAACTGTGGACTAGACAGATAAATACTGTGGCTACAAAAGCAGATCAGAGGCTGGGAATTGTGTGGTGAGTAACTCACCTCCTGACTCTCCCCAAAGCCTGTCCACCGTCTACAGGGCACAAGGCAGGAGTGTGATAGAATACTGTCCACTTGGCTAGAATGAATGTAGCTCCAATTACAATCAAGAAGCTCGACACCATCCAGGACAAAGCATCCTGTTTGATTGGCACCCCTTCTACCACCTTAAACATTCACTCCCTCCATCACCAATGCACAGTGGCAGCAGTGTGTACCATCTACAAGATGCACTGCAGCAAGTCACCAAGGCTTCTTCGACAGCACCTTGCAACCCAACGACCTCCAACACCTTGAAGGACAAGGGCAACAGGTGCATGGGACATCACCTGCAAGTTCCCTTCCAAACCACTCACCACCCTGACTTGGAACTATATCACTGCTCCTTCACTGTCAATGGGACAAGATTCTTCCCCAACAGCACTGTGGGTGTACCTACACCACATGGACTGCAATGGTTCAAAAAGGTGGTTCACTACCACCTTCTCAAGTGTAATTAGGGATGGGCAATAAATGCTGGCCCAGCCACCAATGCCCAAACCCCGTGAGTAAAGACATTTTTAAAAATCCTCTCAGGACTTCTGGCCGAGGATGGCTGGAAATCTTTCAACCTTGCCTTTTGTACTGATGTCCTGGGCTCCCCCATAGTTAAGAATGGAGATATTTCTTGAGCCTCCTACTGCTCTAGTTAGTTGTCTATTGTCCACTACCAGTGGGACAGGACATACCCAGGGATGGTGATGGTGATGGTGGTGCCTGGGACGTTATCTGTAAGGTATGATTCTGTGAGGATGACTATGTCAGGCTGTTATTTGACTCATCTGTGAGACAGCTCTCTCAATTTTGGAGCCGCAAGCTGTTAGTAAGGAGCACTTTGCAGAGTTGACCGGGCTGGGTATGCCATTGTTGTCGCCGGGGCCTAGGTCTCGTTCAGGTGCTCCATCTGGTTTTAGTCCTTGTGAAATGCTGCACCATTGAAGGACAAATATGGAGAGCCAGCATGATATACATGGTACAGTTCTGAGGGGGATGCAGGAACAGAGGGACTTGGAGGTGCATATTCACAAATCTTTGAAATTAGTAGGTCAAATTGATAAGGATATTAAGAAATCAAATAAAACACTTGGCTTTTTAAATAAGGACATTGAATACAAAAACACAGAAGTCATGTTAAACTTTTACAGTGGATAGTGGATAAATCAGTGGATAGGCCTCAGCTGGAGAATTGTGTACAATTTCGGAGCACCTACTTCAGAAGGATGTCAAGGCCCCAGAGGCAGTACAGAGCAGATGTACGAGAATGATACCAGGGATGAAGAGGTCCACCTATACCCAGAAGGAAAAAACAGTTAAAATTTGGAAATAAGAATACTGGTCTGAACTGATCTTGTATACCTTAAAATGGAACACCAGTAAAAACTTGGGAAATAAGAGTACTGGTCTGAACTGTTTTTTCCCCTTCTGGTATGGAGAACCTGGAGAAACTGGGATTGTTCTCCAGAGGAGGTTAAGAGGAAACCTAGTAGAATTATTCAAAATTATGAGGAGTTTTGATAATGCAAGCAGGGAGAAACTATTTCCTCTGCAAGTGGCCTGGTAACCAAACATCATAGATTTAAAATAATTGGCAAAGGAACTAAAGGGTAAATAATTCACTCAGAATTATTAAGATCTGGAACACACAATGTGGAAGCATGATATAACTGGTTACCAAAATTTCCTGCTCTTAAGTGAGTGACTTAATTTCTGTGTACAGTTAGGGGACGACCACAATGAGTCGGACATACATCAGATGTGGTAAGGACAGCTGATTTCTTATCTTAAAGGCACAAAGATGGGCCTTTAATGTGATCCTGGAAGTTAAATGGAAACCATTAATTTTTATTCCAAAGTTATTTACCTGAATTTCAATTCCTGAGCTGCTGTTCTGAGATTTATTACATAAGTCACCAGTCATCAGCCAAAGTCTAATTGAATAGTGGTCCAATATCATAACCATTACATCCCCTTTTATAATTCTGAAATAGAATTGAATCAGATTCTATAGTAACTTTATGAAGACAATTAGACATACTCGAAAAGGACTAATTTGAAGAGCATTAAGTCCATAAAACAGAAAAAAATCAAAGCTGTTATGTATCAAACTTTATTTTATTTGTTATTTTAAAATGGACCTCTGCTGAACCACAGGTCACATGACTCACAAGATTGGCCATCTGTTCTGGAAGCTGCCAACTGAGAATACAAGAACAAAAGAGTTCCACTCTCACCCTTGTGGAATTTCACACCCCATTGTGAGGCCAAAGTATAATCACTAAACTAGAAGACTAACAGATGAACTGAATCCACCCAGCTGGGGTGCTGACAAAGACAGAGACATTGAAATTTGTTATACCTCAAGAAGGGCCAACAACTACCATTTCTCTCCTAAGGATCCACAATGGATTTTAGCCAGAAGCACAGAATCTGCATGTGAGGCTGCAATTAACCCATTAATGGGCCACATCACATGACCCCCATGCTTCTAGCCTTTTGGACCATTTTAATGTTACATTTATAGCCTCACCACTCAGGCTGTTAATTTAACACCAACTGGAAAGAACTCCATATGCTCCTGGCAAATCAAGCAGCTGGCCACCATCTCTCAATTCTGCAAAGCATGTTTGATTTTTAAAAGTCTCTGATCATCACTGCCAAGTGGTCTAAGTCCAGAAACTCCATTGTGGTGCATCGCCATTCATTTCAAGGGTTTTCATGTTGTTGTCCCTAACCAGAAACTCACCTGGACTGAACTCTGCCACAAAGGAAACACCCTCTAGACTTTGACTTCTCTAACTTTTGAAATCACATGAACCAAAACTGATTTCTGATGCTCTTTTATTGTTGTTGCCCATAATTGTAAATCTACCTCTTTGCTATCTCCCCTTACTATGTGTGTGTGTTTGGTACCAAACACTCCTGTCCCCACCCTCGCCAAACCCCAGGTTTGAATGTCAATAAACTAATCTTCTGAGTTGATTATAACACATGTTTACTGCAAGTTATTTTTCAATTGGATCACACCAAATGAGGGTTTGGGGAAACATGCCACAGCCAACTTAAAAATAATTCCAAACACCTCTGCTTACGGATGGACAGGGAGCAGATAAAGAAGTTCAGTTCCTCTCTCTCTCCTGACCACAATAGAAATTGGGAGCTCAGGTATGGATAGACCCATTACAAGTGAGCCAAAAGTCGACCAAACAAGCCAAACCTGACCAAAAGTCTGACCAGAGTTCAAATCTCGCATAAAAGGAACCAAGAGGGCAAATTCAATGGCTGAAATTGTCTTTAAAACACAAGAAAATTACCACAGCAATTTCCTTCCCTTAATCCTGAAAAATGGCAAAATACGATGCAGAGATGTGGCTAAATCAAAAAGATTAAGTGGCGAGACACTAGCATCCCTAAGAACAGAATAATGGAAAGCTGTATTTAAGGGAGATGCAAGTAAAACTATCCATTAAGATTAAAAGAAGTGATCTGCTTCAGTTGCTGGTAGAGCATTTGGACCCCATTTATCAACCAGAATAGATAGACGAGGAGTTCATCCGCTTCCAAAAGCCTTTTCCTCAGCCAAATTCGAGCTGGGAAAGCTTAGAGTAAGCCTAAAGCCCCACGAGAGAGAAAGGAGAGAGAGGGAGACAGAAAGAGAGAGAGAGAGAAAGAAAGAGAGAAAGAAGGAGAGAGAGAAAAAGAGAAAGAAAGAGAAGCTCAGGAGAGGGAAAGAGAAAGAGAAAGGGAGAGAGAACAATTCCCACTCCAAAAATTGGAACTAGAGTCAGCAGCCTAAAGGGAAAGAGAGATTAGACAGATGGAAGCTGCTAGGAAAAACCTCTCTCTACCTGGTAACCGTCCAAACCTCCCTGCCCCAGATCCAGTCTCTGAGGCCATTCACACTGGCTGGCCAAAAAACTGGCAGCCAGCATGAAACGCGCACTGAGAAAGGCTCAGCGCTGCCGGGGGGGGGGTGCGGTAAGAGGGCAGGTGCCGAGAAAAGTGAGGTCGCAGGCAGGCGCTCGCCAAAGGCTGACAGCTGCTGTGGAGTTGCCTCAGGGAGCTGCAGTACTGTAAGAATGAAATGAGGTCAATAAACTGCTGCAAACTGTGTCAATGCTGTAAATTCAAGCACCTAACAGCAGACTGTATAACAACTCATCCCTCAAACGTCTTCCTTTATTTAACCCCAAACATTTTATCCCACCCTGGATGGGGCTTGTAGTGAAAATGCAAAAGCCGTCTGGCCAATTGGCCCAACCACCAACCGTAAAAGTGGACAGGCTGCGTAAACTCGCTAACAATTGGCTCCTTAATGGGCTTAGTTGCCCAGTTAATTTTTGGCGAGCGCGCTTCCGACTCCCATATGCTGGCCGTAATGTTGCGCCTGAGCACGATGACGTCGGGATGTGCGCCCGACATATTCTCATGTGATTCCGGGTCAGGCGCATTCAACGTAAAATTCTGGCTGTGGAACAGTTTAGGGGAAAACCCATTCCCAAAACAAATGAGGACAAGTGAGGAACAATAAGGAAGAATTGTAGGGAGACGTGAGGGAGGCCCACATTGAACCTCCTACTATCCATCCAACAAACACAGAAATTCTAGCAAAATTGGAATCCATATTCACCCACCTAAGTGCAGAAAAGTGAGGAGGCCTAACAGGGCTGCTCACTCCATTTAAAAACATCTGTAGAGACGAGGCAGGCTTCACCACTGGCTCCGCATGATGTGGATGTGGGAGAGACCCCTCCCAAAAGACAACATCCCAATCATCTGAATCCAGGTAAGCTGGCCCGGGTCCAGGAACAGGTTAACTACATGTTGCAGGTCCAACTAATAAAGCCTTGGAGCAGTAATTGGGGCTTCCCAGGTCTGCTCGCGCCCAAGCCAAACGCTAAACTGGAATGCCTACAGCAGGCAAAAGTCAAATTACAGCCTGCCAATCTCCTGGCAATCAGAAAGCGCCTGGGTTTGAACAGCCAAATTCACAGTTTGATTGGTACTAACAGCCTGGGTGCTAACTGCCATGTAAAACCCAAAACCCTTTAGACAATGCATAATCGAATTTGAAGAGACATTGAGTTCTGAAAATTAACACCTTCGCTTATGCTTGACCCCAAAAGACAAAAGAAATTCAGGACTCCAATATCTGAATAGTTTTTCCCCAGGATAGGTTTGGAATGTAACCAGGTCACCTAAGGATGACCCATATTGCCACATTGCAGGAAAGGATAATGTTATTGCTGATGCCTGATCTCAAGTTTAAACTTCAGAGATGCAGCAGGGAACTGACATTAGCCCTGCTAGCTGTGGGCAGAATCATCCCAGATTTGCACTAAGTGCAGTAGTGGGCGTGAAGAAAGATGTTTTATCCACCGGCCGCAATGGTGGGTTTTCGCACTTTATCATCTGCTTCCCACCTCATTAATTATGCAGCCACACCCCGTCTCACTGACGGGCAGCCTCTGAATCACCCATTATGCTGTTACCTCACCGTTTCCTCACTCCCGATGCCGTATCTAAACTGCAGCCACGCACACAGTTCTCGATGTTTGCAGCCCAATCCTGCTCCAGTGAAAACATGACCCTGAAAGCCAAGAAGAGTTCAGTGACCCATCAATGGAATGCCTTTCGGAGGCCCACTGTGATATTCTCCGCCCCCGACTCTGGCTACAGGATGTCCAGCAATCTCACTGCTCCGTCTTGGTGGTGCCAGCGATGGTCAGTGCCAACACTACACAGAGGAGGTTGGCCATCCAGTACTGAAAGAGTATGAAAGGTCTCACCCATGCAGCCAAGGTAAGGAAACTTATCACTCTAAACTCACACACTCACAAGGCCGCCACACATTCACAGGCATCTCACACTCATTGCCAACTCTAGGGTCATCACCATTCACTTTTTCCCACACACCCTCACATCTCCACCTGGCCTCACCTCTGGACGCTGCCTCCTCAGCACTCACCATCTTGAGGCCACTTGCACAGATCACCATGTTCCCCCATCACAATTCCTGGGATACCCACCTTCTTCAGTACAACCCTCGCCCTGCAGTCTCTTCCTTTCCCTGAGGCCACTTCTCCCCCTTCCCCAAGTAAGCCCAAGTCCTGCAGCCATTGAAAAGCCTCCTCCTCTTTACGGCTGGCCTGGTAGGTAGAGGCCTGCCGTGGTGCCTCCTAAAAGTGATCCGATGCTGCCTGTGAAGCTTGGCGCTGATGACCATGAGCGCTACCCAAAGCAAGGTAGGAAAACTTCGAAGTTCCGAGTGAAGTGCAGCTCACCAGGCGCACGTCGCTTATGTACAGATGTGAGACATGTCGGCATGATTCCGGATGGTCCAGCGTGGGGGGGAGGGGAACGATTCTGGCGAGCAGGGTTTATAATGAGATGTTAAAGTATTAAAATTAGGTTCTTGACGTGCAGTGGTAAGAAATGCGGCCCACCATTAATGGGTGGAGTGGACCATAGCAAGCTGGTTTTCACGACTGCAGAAAACAATTTTTGGCCTTCTTGCCATATTGTCCGCCCACACCACCAAAGGCGCCCGCCACCAACAAGACAGGAAAATTCCACCCTTTGACTTTCCAGCGTAAATGACAGAATGAATTTATGCCTCTTTACTTTATTTTTGCAAGACCACACATTAAAAAAAGAAATAGAATTCATATTTTCCCAGAGGGTGAAAGGACTGTTATGTAAATAGGACAGGAAAAGAAATCAAAACTTTATATGTCAAAACTTTTTTTTTTGCTATTTTAAAATGGACTTCTGCTGAACCACAAGGTGGCTGCCACAGGTCACATGACTGACAAGATAGGTCATCTGTTCTGGAAGATACCAGAACCAGATAAGTGCGGGGGGAAACCCACATTGTGGAGAGATGGAGGGGATGAGACCTAAGGCTGTGGTGAGGGGGAGTGGTGATGGTCTTGATGGAGAAGTCGGGGGGGGATGGAGCAGCAGACCTTGGGTCTGCAGGGGCAGCTTATGTCAAAAAACAGCCCTTGAGGGAGCTGCACTGCCCCAGCCCCTCCTCCGCTCTGAATGATCATGTTCCACCAGCACATCATCATCCACTAGAGTTTCATGGCCTAGAAATAACTTGCACCAATTCTTGCTCCCTTTGCTGTTTCTTAGCGCCACCTAAACTGATTCTAACTTTGAACCTTCAATCTAAGATACTCTCTCATTCATGTACTGATGCCATCCTTAATAGCAGAGCTGCCCCACCTCCTTTTATTTTTCTTTCATGGGACGTGGGCATTGCTGGCTAGGCCAGCATTTTTGTTGCTCATCCCTAATTGCCCTTGAGAAGGCGGTGGTGAGCTGCCTTCTTGAACTGCTGCAGTCCCTGTGGTGTAGGTACACCTACAGTGCTGTTAGGAAGGGAGTTCCAGGATTCCAGTGACATTGAAGAAACAGCGATATATTTCCAAGTCAGGATGGTCTGCGGCTTCAAGGGGACGTTGCAGGTGGTGGCATTCCCATGTGGCTGCTGTCCTTGTCATTCTAGGTGGTTGAAGTCAAAGAAGCCTTCCTAACCTCATTGGTGAGTTGCTGCAGTGCATTTTGTAGATGGTGCACACTGCTGCTACCCTGTGTCAGTGGTGGAGGGCGTGAATGTTGAAGGTGGTGGATGGGGTCCCTATCAAGTGGGCTACTTTGTCTTGGATAGTGTCAAGCTTCTTGAGTGTTGTTGGAGCTGCACTCATCCAGGCAATTGGGGAGCATTCTATCTCACTCTTGACCTGTGCCTTGTAGATGGTGGATAGGCTTTGGGGAATCCAGAGCTACAGGATTCAAAGCCTCTGACATACACTTGTAGCCATAGTATTTATATGGCTAGTCCCGTTCAATTTCTGGTCAATGGTAACACCCAGGATGTTGATAGTAGGGAATTCAGTGATGGTAATGCCATTGAATCTGAAGGAGAACTGGTTGAATTCTTTCTTGTTGGAGATGGTCATCACCTGACACTTGTGTGGCGCGAATATTATTTGCCACTTACCAGCCTATGCCTGAATGTGGTTCAGGTGCTGTTGAATATGGGCACAGACTGCTTTAGTCATGAACGGTGCTGAACATTGTGCAATCATCTGCGAACATCCCCACTTCTGACCTTATGATGGAAGAAAGGTCATTGATGAAGATGGTTGGGCCTAGGAATCTACCCTGAGGAACTCCTGCAGTGATGTCCTGGAGCTGAGATGACTGACCTCCAACAACCACAACATTTTCCTTTGTGCTAGGTGTGACTCCAACCAGCAGGAAGTTTTCCCCGATTCCCATTGACTCCAGTTTTGCTAGGGCTCCTTGATGAGATGCTCAGTCAAATCACTCTCATCTCACCTCTGGGGGGAGTTCAGCATTTTTGTTCATTCTTGGATTAAAGCTGTAATGAGGTTAGGAGCCAAGTGACCCTGGCGGAACCCAAACTGAGCATCAGTGAGCAGGTTATTGCTGAGTAAGTGCTGCCTGATAGCAGTGTCAACGGCCCCTTCTATCACTTTGCTGATGCTCAAGAGTAAACCGATGGGGCAGTAATTGGCTGTGTTGACTTTATCTTGCTTTTTGTGTACAGGGCATACCAGGGCAGTTTTCCACATTGCCGGGTAGATGCCAGTATTGTAGCTGTACTGGAACAGCTTGGCCAAGGATGCAGCTAGTTCTGAAGCACAAGTCTTCAGTACTATTGCTGGAATGTTGTCAGGGCTCATAGCCTTTGCAGTATCCATTGCCTTCAACCATTTTTTGATATCGCATGCAGTAAATTGGATTGGCTGAAGACTGGCATCTGTGATGCTGGGGACCTCAAGAGGAGGCCAAGATGAGTCATCCGCTCAGCACTTCTGGCTGAAAACTTGCAAATGCTTGCCTTTTGCACTGCTGTGCTGGGCTCCCCCATCATTGAGGATGAGGATATTTGTGGGTCCTCTTACTTCAGTTAGTTGTTTAATTGTCCACCACCACTCACGACTGGATGTGGCAGGACTGCAGAGCCTAGGTCTGATCCCTTGATGTGGGACCACTTAGCGCTGTCTATCACTTGCTGCTGATGCTGTTTGGCACACAAGTAGTCCTGTGTTGTAGCTTCACCAGGTTGACACTCATTCTTAGGTATGCCTGGTGCTACTCCTAGTGCCCTCCTGCACTCTTCATTGAACCAATGTTAATTCCCCAGCTTGATGAGGGATACACTGGGCCAGAAGTTACAGATTGTGGTTGTATACAATTCTGCTGCTGTTAATGGCCCACAGCATTTCATGGATGCCGAGTTTTGAGTTGCTCGATCTGTTTGAAATCTATCCCATGTAGCATGGTGGTAGTACCACACAATATGATGGAGGGTATCCTCAATGTGAAAATGGGACTTTGTCTCTAAAGAGACTGTGCAGTGGTCACTCCTACTAATTATGTCATGGACAGATGCATCTGTGACAGGCAGGTTGGTGAAGATGAGGTCAAGTAGGTTTGTCCCTCTTGTTGGTTGCCTCACCACCTCCGCAGACCCAGTCTAGCATCTATGTCCTTTAGGAATCAGCCAGCTCGGTCTGTAGTGGTGCTACAAAATCACTGTTGGTGATGGAAGCCGAAGCCCTTCAACCAGTGTACATTCTGTGCCCTTGCCGCCTTCAGTGTTTCCTCCAAGTGGCGTTCAACATGAAGGAATACTGATTCGTCAGCTGAGGAGGTGGTAGGTGGTAATCAACAGGAGGTTTCCTTGCCTATGTTTAGCCTGGTGGCATGAGGTTTCTTGGGGTCCAGAGACAATGTTGAGAACTCGCAGGGCAACCCCTTCCTGGTGTATACCACTCTGTTGCCACCTCTTGTGGATCTGTCTTGTTGGTGGGACAGGACATACCCAGGGATGGTGATGGTGGGTCTAGGACATTGTCTGTAAATATGATTCTGTGAGTATGACTATGTCTGGTTCTTGCTTGACAGCGCTACCAATTTTTGTCTATCCTTCCTAAATGGTGAATATCCTTGAATATTCAGTTCCCAGTCTTGGTCACCATCTAACCACATCTCCATAATAGCAATTAAATCATACCTATTTACCTCTATTTTGTGCCTTCAAATCATCACCTTGTTGTTAATGTGTGTATTCAGTTAAAGTGCTGTTTAAATAGAGTAATGTTTTGAGTCAATGGCCTCTTATCACAAGGAGAATCTAGATGGATTTCTGATCACACCCCTAGCCAAGCTGTTCCAGTACAGCTACAACACTGGCATCCACCCGGCTTCTACCCGGCTATGTGGAAAATTGCCCAGGTATGTCCTGTACACAAAAAGCAGGATAAATCTAACCCGGCCAATTACTGTCCCATCACTCTGCTCTCAATCATCAGTAAAGTGATGGAAGGGGTCATCAACAATGCTATCAAGTGGCACTTGCTGAGCAATAACCTGCTCACTGACACTTAGTTTGGGTTCTGCTAGGGTCACTCAGCTCCTGACCTCATTACAATCTTGGTTGAAACATGGACAAAAGAGCCGAGGTGAGGTGAGAGTGACTGCCCTTGACATCAAAGCAGCATTTGACTGAGTGTGGCATCAAGGAGTCCTAGCAAAACTGGAGTCATTGGGAATCAGTGGGAAAACCCTCCACTGATTGGAGTCATGCCTAGCAGAAAGAAAGATGGTTGTGGTTGTTGGAGGTCAATCATCTCAGCTCCAGGACATCACTGCAGGAGTTCCTCAGGGTAGTGTCCTAGGCCCAACCACCTTAACTGCTTCATCAATGACCTTCCTTCCATCATAAGGTCAGAAGTGGGAAGTTTGCTGATGATTGCACAATGTTCAGCACCATTCATGACTCCCCAAGTACTGAAGCAGTCCATGTCCAAATCCAGCAAATGCTGGACAATATCCATGCTTGGGCTGACATGTGGCAAGTAACATTTGCACCACACAAGTGCCAGGCAATGAACATCTTCAACAAAAGAGAATCTAACCATCGCCCCTTGATGTTCAACAGCATCACTGAATCCCCCACTATCAACATCCTGGGGGTTCCCATTGACCAGAAACTGCACTGGACTAACCATATAAATATTGTGGCTACAAGGGCAGGTCAGAGGCTAGGAATTGTGCAATGAGTAACTCACCTCTTGACTCCCTAAAGCCTGTCCACAATCTACAAGGAACAAGTCAGGAGTGTGATGGAATACTCCCCACTTGCCTGGATAAGTACAGCTCCCACAACACTCAAGAAGCTTGACACCATCCAGGACAAAACAGCCTGCTTGATTGGCACCACATCCACAAACATTCACTCCCTCCACCACCAATACACAGCAGCAGCAGTGTGTACCATCTACAAGATGCACTGTAGGAATTCACTAAAGTTCCTTAGACAGCACCTTCCAAACCCATGACCACTACCATCTAGGACAAGGGCAGCAGATGCATGGGAACATCACCACCTGGAAGTTCCCCTCCAAGTCACTCAATATCTTGACTTGTAAATATGACACCGTTCCTTCACTGTCGCTGGGTCAAAATCCTGGAACTCTCTTCTTTAACAGCACTGTGGGTGTACCTGCACCACATGGACTGCAGTGGTTCAAGAAGGCAGCTCACCATCACCTTCTCAAGAGCAACTAGGGATGAACAATAAATGCTGGCCTAGCCAACGAAGCCCACATCCTGTGAATGAATAAAGGAAATCTGCTAATGTGAACTGACACCTTCATGGATCATATGATTGCAGTGCTCATTTCATATGCAAATTGTAAGGGATATATATTTTTATTTTCCGCTGGACTGTGGATTAAAATTACAATGGCTGCATGAAAGTCATGTCCACTGGAACAGGATGGGAGATATATACAATGTTGCAGTCCTGGAACAGAGTGTGCCATGAAAAGAGTCCTGGTGCTGGAAAGGGGTCCTGGACCAAGGGAGCTGCCTGGCAACAACATTTTAATTGACTCCTGACCAGGTGACCAGGTTTTTGCATGAGGGAAATGCAGCAGAGTAACTCCTAGCCTGAAAGGAACAAGACCTAAAATCTCTTTCTCTTGCGTGTGGAAGATTCCAGTAATTCCACAATAATAGGTGGCTGTCTATCTCTATAACCTGCTCTATCTCTCTGAAAACCCCTGTCAAGAGGCAAAGGGGAAAATCACTGTTAGAGACATTGAAAGGCAAATGCTCAACCAGTGAACTAAATACTGAAAGTGCTGGAAGACCACTTTGTGTCATCAACAAGAGCTGAAAGGAATTAGGAAGGCATCGATCAAAATCAACCCATCGAATCCTGTAATCTGGAATTGGTGCTATTGAAATGTTTTATCCCACCCTTAAAATCTATATTTCTGTGTGTCTTTTGTGTCTTGTATGATTGTGTATAGAGATTTAAGAAGGGGTAGAGTTTAGGTTATAGGGTTAGAAATTAGCAGTTCCTATTTCTTTCTTTTGCCACTGGTTAATGACAGTTTGTTCAATAAACCGTTATTTACTTATTAAGTTTACAAACCTGGTGCTTGTATTCTGTTAACCTAAATTAAACAGTTAGGTAGAACTGGGGCAATGTGGTGGTTTGGTCAAACTTTTCCCATTTGTTACAGCTCAAGGAATAGTGGGGCTGATATTACAGTGCACTATCCCCAGTGAGTCGTGACACAATGAACTTTAACCAATTGTGGGTGTCTGGTAAAATAGGAAATCAAAAAGCAAAGGATTTGATTGGTTTTTAATCAATATCTTGCAAACTAGTACTTTGAGTAAGCTTTTTTCAAACCCAATTATGTGTTGATGGCAGTCACATTTTAGCTGCAATATTGATTATCCCCAGTTTCTTAGGAACAAGATTGGGCCTTTTAGCCCCTCGAATCTGCTGTGACATTCAATAAGGTCATGGCTGATCTGTGACCTAACTCCATACAGCCACCTTCACCAATATCCCTTAATAACAAAAAGCTAACAATCTCAGATTTAAAATTTATAGTTGATCTCACGTCAATTGTCATTTACAGGAGTTCCAAACTTCTGCCATCCTTTGTGTTTTGAAGTGTTTTGAATTTTACTCTTGAAATGTCTGGGTTAATATTTAGTTTATGCCTCTTGCCCTAAACTCGCCACCAAGCAGAAATAGTTTTTCTTCATCTATGCATCCCTTAATATCATAAAAACTTTGATCAACTCACTCCTTAATCCTCTAACTCCCAAGGACTACAACCCTAGTTTGTGTAACCTCTCCTCATAAATTAACCCTTGAAATCCAGGTATCACTCTGGCAAATCTACACTGAACTCCCTCCAAGGACAATATACCCTTCCTAAGGTGTGGACCTAGGACTGCTCACCATGCTCCAGGTGTGGTCTAACCAGGGTTTTGTGTGCATGATGTTTGACTTCTATCCTCTTGTATTAACCCTAGTCCTTTAAATATAAAGGCCAGCATTCCATTGGCCTTTTTGATTATTTTCTGCACCTGTTCATGTCATTTTAATGATCTATGTACCTGGACCCCCAAGTCTCTTTGGATCCTCCACTGTTTCTAGCTTTTCACCATTTAGAAAGCGCACTGTTCTGTCTTTCTTCAGTCCAAATGGATGACCTCACATTCACCTACATTGAAATCCATTTGCTGCAAGTTTACCCATTCAAGGTCTCTTTGTAATTTTATTCTTCCACCTCCGCCTGTATTTGTGTCATTGAAAAATTTGGAGGCAAAGTTTTCTATCCCATCATCTAACTAATTAATAAATAAGGTGAGTGATTGAGGCCCCAAAACACATCCTTGCAGGACTCCAATGGTTACATCCTGCTAACTAGAGTATATGTCCATTATCCCCACTCAGCCAATCTCCCAACCAGCTCAATAGTTTGCCTTCAATTCCATGGGCTTCAACTTTAGCTAACAGTCTCTTGTGGGGAACTTTGAAATTCCTTTAGGAAGTCCATATATATAATATCCAAAGGTATTATTATCCTGTTCACTACTTCAATCATGTCTAATAAAATTCAATTAGGTTCACCAAGCATCACTTACCTTTTTTAAATCCATGCTGACACACTCAGGTCAGTTGAAAATTTTCAAGATTTTCAAGACCTGATCCTCAGTTACAGACTCCAGTACTATCTTAACAATGGATATTAACTTATATAAAAGCAAAATACTGCGGATGCTGGAAATCTGAAACAGAAACAAAAATAGCTGGAAAAACTCAGCAGGTCTGACAGTATCTGCGGAGAGGAACACAGTTAATGTTTCGAGTCTGTATGACTCTTCATCAGAGCTAAAGAAATATAGAAATGTGACGAAATATAAGCTGGTTGAAGGGGGGTGGTACAGGTGGAGCTGGATAGAGGGCCAATGATAGGTGAAGGCAAAGAAGAGATTGCGAAAGATGTCATATACAAAAGGACAAAGGGGTGTTGCCGGTGGTGATATTATCTAAGGAATGTGCTAATGGGGACATTAAGGGTAGAAAGCAGGACAAGCTAGTGGCAGATGGCCCTAGTGGAGGTGGGGTGGGGGGAAGGGATCGAAATGGGCTAAAAGGTGGAGATAAAACGATAGATTGAAATAAATTTTAAAATAGGTGGGAAAAGAAAAATATTTTTAAAATTATAAATTATTGGAAAAAAGGGGGATCGGAAAGGGGATGGGGATGGAGGAGAGAGTTCATGATCTGAAGTTGTTCAACTCAAATGGCCAGGATTTTCCCCTCGGCGATTTGGGGGTGGGGCCCGCTCGCCGAGGGGAAAATGACACAGGATGACATCAGGAGGAACACCCGACATCATCCCGGTCCCTTTAAATATTCACGAAGTTGGGTGGACAGCGAAATCAGCTGTCTGCCCGCCAATCTGTCAATGGCCAATTAAGGCCATTGACAGGCTAATTAACATTATTAAACACCCTGCCTGGCCAACCTTAAGGCTGGCGGGCAGGCCAGGAGCCCCAGCGGGCTGCAGATTATTAATGAAACTTCATCCACTGGCGGAATGAAGGTTCATGTCCGTTTTTTAAAAATTTAATAAATTTTATATGTTTATCTTGTGTGACATTGTCACATGAGGGGCACATATTAATAATTTTAATATCTATCTATTTTTAGAGTTTACTAACCTCTCACGAATCTCCCTGAGACAGGACTTTGCCTTGGGGAGTGGTGCACTCTTCCGCGTGCATGCACGAAAGAGTGCACTTTGACAGATGGGATTCCCGCCACCCCCCGCACAGGAAACGCATAGCGCTTCCTGTCAGGCAGGCCACTGGACGGGCCTTAATTGGCCCACAGACTCAAAATGGCAGCGGATCCCATTTCGGCGGCGGGGTTCAGCTGCCCGCCCGCCGCCAAGCTGGTGGGGATCGCCCACCAGCCAAGGGCTAAATTCTGCCCAATGTTAAGTCCGAAAGGCTGTAGAGTGCCTAATCGGAAGATGAGGTGCTGTTCGTCCAGCTTGCGTTGAGCTTCACTGGAACATTGCAGCAGGCCAAGGATGGACGTGTGGGCATGAGAGCAGGGTGGAGTGTTGAAATGGCAAGCAACAGGGAGGTCTGGGTCATGCTTGCGGACAGACTGAAGGTGTTCCACAAAACTGTCATCCAGTCTGCGTTTGGTCTCTCCAATGTAGAGGAAACCGCATTGGGATCAGCAAATGCAGTAGACTAAATTGAGGGAAGTACAAGTGAAGTGCTGCTTCACTTGAAAGGAGTGTTTGGGCCCTTGGACGTTGAGGAGGGGGGAAGTAAAGGGGCAGGTGTTACACCTACTGTGGTTGCATGGGAAGGTGCTGTGGGAGGGGGTTGTGGTGTAGAGGGTGATGGAGGAGTGGACCAGGGTGTCCCGGAGGGAACGATCCCTGCGGAATGCCGCCAGGGGTGTGAAGGGAACATGTTTTTGGTGGTGTTATCATGCTGGAGTTGGCGGAAATGGTGAAGGATGATCCTTTGAATGCGGAGGCTGGTGGGATGATAAGTGAGGACAAGGGGATGTTAGGGAACTTGCCTATAACCTCCTGGTCTTTCTATCTCAGCTGTCTTGAATGGTGGAGTGACATACACAATTTTCCAATCAAAAGGAATGGTTCCTGAATCAAGAGAAGTTTGGAAGCTTATAACCTTCACAGATAATCTCTTATTAGTGGCACTTCTGTAAACATAACGGAGTGGGTAAATTAATTTTCTAGATTCCCCCATTCACAAGTTTTGAATATTTTGCCTGTCTCAAATGGAACCAGTTGAAGCAGTAAATTTAAACAGTCTAGCTGGAGTCAATGTAATTTTCAATCGAGCCAGTTTAACTGGTCTCAACTGGAGATTGCTGAACTGGCCAGCTGTAACCAACTCAGTGGGTCAACTGGAAGCAAATCAACTGGCCAGCTGGTACCAATTCAACTGCTGGCCCAATTGTCTCAATGGCTATTTGATGAGCAGTTCAACTGGGCCAGATGGCAACTGGATTTGATCTTTTTCAAACTTGGGTTGAAAACCATTGGATCTCAGGGATTTACCATTATTTTTGGTACCATTATCTTTTTCATAGTGTCAAGAAACTATTAGTTTTTTTAAATATTTTTGTGGGGTATTTTAAAGTATGTTTATGTGTGTATGTAGGATTCTGTGTGTGGCTGATTTAATTAAATTAGAGACAGGTAGGCTGCAAGGTTTAAATTATCAAAGTGAGGTGTAAAACAGGTGTTTGAAATGGAGATGAGTAAAGCTAAGGGGAAGTGTCAGCAGAGATGCTGTGAATGAAATTTGCAATTTTAGCTAAATGGAGAAGTGTGAGATTTTCAAAGACACATGGAAAATGTTTACAACTGGCGAGATAAATAGAGCAAGGTTATATGTTTATTTTTCCCAAAAGTGCTGGCCACAATGAGAACATGAAAGATTTTTATACTCTGGGAAAAGTAAGTTCTAAAGACAAGTTGAAATAATGGAATTTACAAATCACATGGGATAAAATATATTTAAAGAAGGATGGAAGGCTGTGTGGGGGTGTGACCATATGAGATATGAAAGCTGACTTTATGAAAGAAACTTGTGAAAATGCTTCTAGCCATTCTATAGAAGTTTGCTGTTAAAGTTGTGTTAAAAGCTTTTGGAAGTCCATTGCCCTGTGGGTGCTTGTGGTAAAATTGCTGGATGATTTCATAAATTTGGAACCTATTTGGACTGTCCCTTAAAGGGGGTATAAAGTTGGGAGTTTGGTTAAGTAGGAATTTTGGGAACTGTTATAACTGCGTAACTGTAATCTTGTGTGTTTAAGTTTTTTTGTTAATAAATGTTTTAATTTAATCTTTAAAACCCCTAAAGGTGATAGGGGAGTCATGACTCCTGACTTAAGTGCACCAACCTGCTTGTAATAAATACAAATTGTAACATTGTTTTGAAAGCATATCAGAATTTTCCTTGTGGATTTGGTCAGCCTGACAAATACCATCTATCACATCATAAAAATTATGAGTATTTTGCTTCTTTATTTTTGATGAGTTCTTGTCTCTGAATCAATAATAGTTTCCTTGGGATGTCTGGAATTTTGATGTCTTCTGTTGTGAATGTTGACACAAAGTAATTATTCAACCTGTCTGCCATCCCCTTATTTTCACTGGAAATATCACCATTATCAATTTTCAAGGGTCATAACCTATTCCTGACTATCCTCAATTTCTGAATATAATTAGAAAATAATTTGCATTGATTCAGCGAGAGGTGCTGAGTGGATGATCCATCTCAGCCTCCTCCGGAAGTCCCCAGCATCACAGATCCCAGTCTTCAGCCAATTCAATTCACCCCATGTGATATCAGGAAACAGCTTAAGGCGTTGGATAATGCAAAGACTATGGGGCCTGACAATATCCTAGCCAAAGTACTGAAGAATTGTGCTCCAGAACTTGCCGCGCCCCTATCCAAGCTGTTCCAGCATAGCTACAGCACTGGCATCTACCCGACAATGTGGGAAATTGCCCAGGTATGTCCTGTACACAAAAAACAGGACAAATCCAAGCTGGCCAATTACTGCCCCTTCAGTCTACTCTTGACCATCTGTGGAGAGAAAAACAGAGTTAACACTTCTAGCCCGTTTGCTCTTCTTCAGAGCTAAAGTGAGATAGAACTGTAATAGACTTAATACTGTCTAAGAAAGGGTGGAGAGATGAAGCAAAATAGAAGGTTGGGGATATGTGGGAGCTCAGGAGAGATTTGACAAAGATGTCATAGACACAAGACAAAGGGAGTGTTAATGGTAGTGTTAAAGACTAAAGAAGGTGCTGATTTTGGCATAAAGGTAAGATAGCAGAACGTGTTAATGGAAAACCAAAGGTCAGTGTGCTGTGAAAGTAAAACATAAGAATTAGTGACAGACAGCACTGTGGGGGATGGGGGGTGTTGGGGGAAAATATATATGGATTAAAAAAGGGGTCAAGATGGAGGAGAGAGTTCATGAAGTTGCTCAACTAGAAGGCTGTAAAGTGCCAAGTCAGAAAATAAGGTGCTGTTCCTCCAGTTTGCATTGGGCTTCACTGGAACATTGCAGCAGGGCAAGGATGGAAAAGTGGGCATGAAAGCAAGATGAGTTAAAGTGGCGAGCAACGAGGAGATCTGGGTCATGCTTGTGGACTGAGCAAAGGTGTTCAGCAAAGCGATCACCCAGCTTGCATCTGGTTTCCCCAGTGTAGAGGAAACCGCATTGGGAGCAGCAGATGCAGTAGGCCAAGCTGAAGACGCTACTTCACCTGAAAGGAGTGTTTGGGGCCTTGGATGGTGAGGAGGGAGGAGGTAAAGGGGCAGTTGTTGCACCTTAATCGATTGCATGGGAAGGTGACATGGGAAGGGGATGAGGAGTTGGGGGTGATGGGGAGTGGACCAGGGTGTCACAGAGGGAATGGTCCCGATGAAATGCTGACCCGGGGGGAGGGGGAGATGTGTTTGGTGGTGACATCATGCTGGAGTTGACGGAAATAGCACAGGATGATCTTTGAATGCAGAACTTGGTGGGGTGAAAAGTGAAGACAAGGGGGACCTATCATAGTTCTGGAAGAAAGGGAAAGGGTGAGGCCAGAGATGTGGGAGATGAGTCGGACATGGATGAGGGCCCTGTCAACCACAGTGTGGGGGACCATCGGTTCGGGGAAATGGATGATATGTCTGAAGCACCTTTTTGGAAAGTAGCACCATCGGAGCAGTTGCGACAGAGGCAGAGGAACTGGGAGAATGGGATGGCTTTTCTTACAGATAGCAGGGTGTGAGGAGCTGTAGTCGAGATAGCTGTTGGTGTTGGTGGGATCGCTGGGTTGTCAGGATTGTCCTATAAGGAGAGATTGGGGAAACTGGGCTTGTATTCTCTGGAGTTTCAAAGAACGAGAAGTGATCACATAGGAACTTTAAAAATTCTCACAGGGTGCGACAGGGAAGATGTGGACAGGATGTTTCCCCTGGCTGGTGAGTCTAGAACCAGGGGACACAGTCTCAGAATAAGGGGAAAACCATTTAGGACTGAGATGGAGAGGAATTTCTTCACTCGGATGGTGGTGAATCTTTGGAATTCTCTACCCCTAAGGGCTGTGGAAGCTCAATCATTAAGCATGTTCAAGACAGAAATCAATAGATTTCTGGACACTAATGATATCAAGGGATATGAAGTTAGTGCGGGAAAGTGGCATTGAGGTAGACGATCAGCCATGATCTGCAAGAATAGCAGAGCAGGCTCGACGGACGACCTACACCTGTTCCCATGTTCCGAAAAGGAAACAAAATGGAGGCAGAGATTGCAATCTGAAACTGTTGAATGCAAAGTGGAGTCCAGAAGAGTATACGATGCTTAAACAAATGAGGTGCTGCTGTTCAAGCTTGCATTGAGCTTCATTGGAACATTGCAGGACCGAGAACAGAGAGGTCAGAGTGGGAGCAAGGTGAAGAATCAAAATGACAGGCAACCAGCCTCACACTTGTGAACTGACTATAGGTGTTACGCAAAGCGGCCACCCAATCTGTGTACAGCAGACCACATTGTGAGCTGCGAATACAGCATAATAAATTGAAAGAAGCACACATAAGTCACTGTTTCCTCTGGAAGGGGTGTTTGGGGCAATAGATGGTGGGGAGAGAAGATGTAAAAGTACATCTGCTGCATTAATCTGAAAAGTTGCTGAGGGAAGAGAAGGAGGCTTTGGGGGTGATTGAGAAGTGGACCAGCTTGGAGCAGAGAAAACAATCCCTATGATGCTGAAAGGAGAAGGAAGGGGAAAATATTTTCTGCTGTTCTACTTTTACAGCTTTTACCGTTTAGTGTTTCAAATACATTTTCTGACCCTCTTGTTCCAGCAGGGTCTTTTTTTTCTGATACACTTTGCATGCGAAACCCAGCTGACAAAATGCTATCTGACAGAATCTCACCCTGTAATTTCCCTGTTTCATCTCTTTCTGACCATGCACTGTATAGTGAAGTTCAGAGAAGGCTGAAGAGTATCATACTATGTTTGATCATAGTTTGCCTTCTACCTTTTTGTAGAAATGGTAGTGTCAGGCAGGGTCTGTCTCTGCACCTCTACCAATTCTCCTTTGTCAATAATTTAGATTGCATTGCCAGGATCCAGTTAAGCTTTCCATTTTGCCAAACTGGGGAGAGGGCAGACCAGTGCATAAAGATCTTCAAGTGGTTACATTTCAGCCTTGTCTAATTTTTTAAAAAGTTAATTTTTATGGGCTTCATCATTGGCCAACCCTAGTTGCCCTGAGAAGGTAATGATGAGCTATCTTCTTGACTGAGTGACAGTTAAGAGTCAACCACATTTGTATGGGACTGGAGTCACATAGAATTCAGGCCAGGTAAGGATGGCAGATTTCCTTCCCTAAAGGACATTAGTGAACCAGATGGAATTACAATATGACAGCTTCAGTGTTGCTGTTACAAATACCAGCTCCTTATTCCCAGATATTTTAAACTGGATCCAAATTCTCAAATTGCCATGATAGGATCTGATCTCACTTTCTCTAGGTTATTAGTCCAGGCTTCTGGGTTACCAATCCAGCAACATAACTACCTGCCAGGATCAATCTGGGAGTTGGGGGGTGCTGACTTAACTAGTTAGAGGGTCAAACTGAAAGCAGCACAGACTCAGGTGGCAGAGGTCCCTGGAAGCAAAGTGGAGGCGTAACTCCCAAACTATTGGAACCCCCATTGCATCCACCACTGCCCCCAAAGACACATTGAGGCTTGAATGGCTCTGCTACTGATTCGAGACAGAATTACACGGGACACAGGTTAATTTGGAACAGTATGTGGTTTAAGTGCAAGTGGAAATTAAGTAAAAGACATTAAAGTGGACAGAAACCAGCTCCAGCCCAATTGACTTCAACATCTTGCAAGTAACACCTTGCAAAGTATTTCCCTTTCAAGATATATCAATGTAATTTCAGATTTAATCATGCATTCACAGACTTCCCCAGCTTCTGAAACTCATTAAGGAGCCTAGGCATCAAATGAATTATTAAATATCAGGCAAAAATTTCTCAGAATTGCTAGTTGGAAGTTATGGTCCCTTGTTTTTATCCACACAGGTAATGGGTTTGGATGCTTAATGGGAATGTAGACTGTAAGGAGGACACAAAGGGGCTGGTTAAGTTAGTGGACAACATGGAGGCAAACGTAGTACAAAGTGGGGAGATGTGAGGTTATTCACTTTCATAGTAAGAATGGAAAAGCAGAATATCTTCCAGGTGTACTTGTGAAAGGACGCAGGTAAGTACAGCAAGCAATTAGGAAGGCAAATAACATGTTGGTTTTTATTGCAAGGAGATTGGAGTACCAAAACAACATATGAAGATGTGTTATATTAAATATTAACTTATAATGTGATGGGCTGAACATACATACCTATTTATCTTTTTGAAAGGAACACTTACATCAGCTACTATGTTGCATTTGCAAAGGACACAGTGTCTTTTACGGAGACACAGAGTCAATGGAACTCTCGGAGGAAGGTCATTTGATCCAGCTCTTGGGTGAAAAGATACTGGACTTAGAATTGTCAGAAAGACTGCCACAGGGGCAACAACCTTACCCCATCTCCCTGTTCTGAAACCTCTCTCATCAAAGTTGAGTTGTTTGTGATCTGAAAAACCCACCAGAAGATGTCATTGCTGTAAGCCAAGAATTCTCAAAGGAGAATTCTGAATCAACACCACTGTGTCCAGTGAGAAACCCCAAGAACCAGCAGCTAATATTTGTACATTTTAAACATTTCATTAATAATTTCTGCATCTTTACCTGAGTGAGTTTTAGCAATAAAACTAACTCTTTACTTGTTGTCTTAAGGAACCTTAAGCAACCTGGCTGGCTTACTTTTGTTTTATTCCTTCATGAGTTGTGGGTATCGCTGGCAAGGCCAGCATTTGTTGCTCATCCTTCAGTGCCCTTGAGCTGACTTTGCTAGGTCATTTCAGAGGGCAGTTAAGAGTCAACCACATTGCTGTGGGTCTAGAGTCACATGAAGGCCAAACCAGGTAAGGACGGCAGGTTTCCTTCCCTAAAGGGCATTAGTGCAACATTAGTCGATGGTAGTCGATTAACTGAATTCAACTTCTTCCAGCTGCTCATGGTAGGATTTGAAGCCATGTCCCCAGAGCATTAGCCTAGGTTTCTAGATTACTAATCCAGCGACGTTATCACTATGCCACCGCACACAGTTAAATGTATATTAAATTGGCAATATCACCTCCCTTTTAAATTCAAATTCCTTTATAACCAACATAGGAATGGGACAAAGAGAGGAGTCAGTTCACCCCTCCCAACCTCATCAATGCTGATACTTGAGCACTTACGCATGGCATCTGAACCCATGCACAAGTGTAATTGAAAGTGGAAACTAAATTAGTCCCCAGACATAATTTTAAAGTACACGTCTCTTGTGTACTAGAACGATCCCATCCTAATTGAAATGTCTACTTTCGAGGCTAGGGTGTTTTTAGAACAAAGTGAAATAGTTTGGAACAGTTTAAAGGCACTCTCCACTGATGAAATGAAAAGTGTGGTTAGGCAGTTGGAGATAGAATTTCAACCGAAAGCAAGGAAACAAAAAATTCAAAAACTTAGTGATTAGCAATCCTGAAATTGAATTGAAAGAACTAGAGATAAGCATAGAACTGGAAACAGATAAACTAGCTTTAGTAAAAATACGGGTGGAACAGAAGAGGCTAGCGCTAGAATTTCAGGATAGACAAAGTGAAAGCTGATGTTCTGTCCAGAATTTAACTCTGGTTAGAATTACTTGGGTACCAAGGTAGTTAAACAGCATAGCTGTATTAGTTGGATATAAAGAGTGAATGGATGTGCATGTGTTTCTTATACTAGTTTTCATTATTATCTTTTGTGGAAGCGTGTCGACAAGTCATGTTTCAATCCTTGTGAAGTGGAGGTGTTATGAAGATGTGTTATATAAAATAATGGGTTGTAACCTGCAAGCTCCCCAGCTCGAATTTGAGGGGGGTACTCCAAAGGTGCACTGGGGAATCCCTCTCGGGATTCCCCCTAGGTAACATTTTGCATAGCAATTGCCCAGAAGTGCAATCTTCCCCTGGACAATTGCCCTATGCTGGGAAATGCCCGAAAATGTGGTTTAAGTCGCAAACTTTGGATGGTTCCACCAAGGTTATACCAACAGCTACTCAGGAAAACGTTAGAATTAAAACCTCTTCTAACTTCTGGTACTTATTGTAAAAGCCCAGACCGGCCCCACAGGAATCCAGCAACCAAACCCCACCCACGGGACTCCTTCTACACCCCCCATGGGACTCTCCCCACACCCACCCGACCCCCACCACTCCTAATCCCCACCCCGACCCCTGCAATCCCGCACCCCCAGACGTCCCCAACACCCACAACCCTGACCTCTGACCCCCACCAACCCGCCGACATCCAAAGCCCCCCATACCCTGACCTCGGACCTCCCCCGACCTCTGACCCACCCAAGCACCCAACAACCCCGCCTCCCCCATACCTCCCAGACCTCTGTCTGATCCCCCTGATCTCCGACTACCCAAACCCCTGACCTCCAAAGCTCTCCACCTCACCATCCTTGGACCTCCCCCGCCATCCCAAGAGGTCTCATGACCCAACTCTTGACTGAAAAGATACTAGATTTTTGGATAGTGACAGAGACCGCCAAAGGGGCAACAACCTTATCGCATCTCTTTCTTCTGAAACTTCTCTCAACAAAGCTGTTTGTGATACACCCATTCATCTCGGACAACCCCCAGAGATTCAATTTTATACCCCTCCGAATATGTACCAAACTTAGCGCCTTGTGGCATTATCAATAAAAATTTGAGTGTACCATTTTCCCCCACCAAAACTTCCCTCCTTCTTGGTTCCAGATTAATCAACCTCTGGCCACTGCCATTGTGTGTGTGTCTGGGCATGGGACCAAATCGAATATCCTCAATATCCAATTCTACGTTGCCAATTAAAATTAAGTCTTGAGCCAGTACATCGCAGGCCCGTCCCATGGATTGTGGACCAGTGACATTTATTATGGCCCAGCCCCCAGTAAGGTCAATCCTCTCCATAACTGGTAAGTGCATATCCCATCCCTTGGGCATCAAATTGCAGGCCTTTAGCTCTCTTGCGCCGCTAATGAGGTATAATCATTCACACTGGAGATTTGCCCTGAATTTAGAATCCAATTGGCAATACCAAAATACCATGCCCCCAACCTCCGCACCCACCCCCCCCCCCCCCCCACCCCCCCCCCCGCCCCCCCACACATACACTCCATATTCCCAAATATGCTTTGTCTTTTCCTACCCCTGGCGCTTCCTACTTCAGGAGCTATTTGCTGCTGATAATGGCTGATTTAGCTGCCGTAATTTGTGCTCTGCCCAAGCAGCTGATCTCGGGTGATCGTTACAATCGACCTTTAGGGCTGGGATTATGCTACTGAGATTAAATGTCACATCTAAGATGACCTTGGTAACATCATGTAACAACAACTTTAGAATCCCTATCCTAATCATACCATCATTGGGGGTTGCACAGCTGTGGGACACCATATCAGCCTCTGATAACTGCATGTTGTCAAATTATAACATCTTACATCAGCACATCTGGTTAGTAACATCAATACTGGATTCCTGGCAATATTGTCCTTCAAGTCCAAGGGCAATTTGGTCCACCCAGATTGCACATCTACTGAGTTGGGCTGTCCATTCCCGGCACTATCCCCTTCATACCTGTGATGGTACATTCCCAGATGGGAGTCACTGTTGGACATGCCCCTTATGTCCACTGGCCCATCTGAGCTAATGCTATATGTGATTCTGGTTCCTCCTAAATGTGCCCCTGTTAATTTGTGTTTCATTTTACAATTGGGCACATTGTGCTACTTTACCCCTCCTCCCTATTGAGTTCCATGAGATCTGTCCTTGCAGGCCTGGGGTATGAAGAATCATCCTATTGGGCCACCCATACCTGCTACTTTGTATCCAGGGTTCCTCAGGCGTTTAGCATCATGCCAGGTCAATTCATGGAAATTTTTATAATATCCTTGGTCCCATGGGGACTATGATTGCATAGGCTATTGAAATGTTTTGTCACTTCTTAACAATTAAGAACACACACACAGCTATCAACTTCTAAACTCCAACTTCCTGCATGAAAAACAGAAGGTTCCTTTATTCCTTATTCTCCACCAGAGGGCAATACATCCAGGACTTAGAACACTCTATTGGCAGGTTTTATATAACAATTCTTTTTAATTAAAATGTCTTTTTACTGAAAAAAGCATTAAATATAAAACACAACCATCACAGTTATGTGTGGGAACTTGAAGTAATCTTATCTGATATCCACATATTGGGTTTCTTTATCCATTCTCCTTTTCCACCTTGTGGGAGCTGCATATATTACCCAGGATGCAGGCAAGTGTCACTGTAAATGTGTACGGTTGGCGCTTCCCACGCTGCACAGTAGGGTGATCATGGTCGCTGACATCCACAAGGCTGCCATTGTTCCAGTGGTTTACCTGAAACAAAATAATTAAGAGATCTGCTGTTGGCAGAAATAGAATGAGAGTCATATAAAAACCTGAAACCAGTGTTTCCATTTACTCCCCCTGGCATATCCATACATACACAGGTATGTATGTTGCCGGCATGTCGGGTCCTGTCCAGTGGGGCACCAGTCCTGGTTTAGATAGCACTACCTTTACCATTACTCTGTTAGCTACCTCTGGCAGCTCAGGCAGCTTAAGCTTGGGCCCCTGTCTATCCCTGTCAGTAGCTTCTTGCTGCTGCTTCACGTCTGCTTTCATTCCTCAGGGCTGCTTGCACAATTCCCTCTCATAGTCTGTAATTCTGTCCTTCAGGGGTCCTGATTTGTCATTCCCAGGGGGTCTCATTGCCCTTCCTGTCATTAGTTCATAAGGGGTCTGTCCTATTGTTTCGTTAGCAGTGGCCCGTAACCTCATCAGTGTTGCTGGGAGTACATCTACCCAATTTTTCCCTGTGCTTGCAGTTGCTTTTCAAATAGCAGTTCTTAAAGCTCAGTTCTTACACTCTAATATCCCTGAGCACTGGGGGTGGGGAGGCGGGGTAGGGTATCTGAAACCTTTGTTCGACTTCCAGTAGTTTGCATGCAGTCTTCATAACATTATCTGTCATTGGTCAGAGTCTGTCATTGGTCAGAGTCTGTCAGCAGGAGAGCTCTCCACAGTTCTGCTTGTGGTTTGGCTATACCCTCGTGAACTGTGAGCAAACAAGTCTTTTTGTCAGCTGTCCAGTCTCGCTCCGTGTGTGTGGCTAATGCTACTTCAGCAATGTGCTGTGCTACCGCTTTAGGCTCAGGCCATGTTTCACCACAAATCAGCTTAAATTCCAAATAAATTCGCCCTGTTCAGGGTCAACAACCGCGCCCGTTCCCCTTAATATAACAATTATATCAACTGTATTAATGTCCCTTCATTATTTGGATGCACCCAGAAATGGGCTGGTGTTAACACTTCCCCTAGTTCCAGCAGCTGCGACTCACTCCTCCTAGCTGTAACGGATCTACCTCCTACCCCAGTTATATACACTGGCCGGGATTTTCCAGCCCCAGCCAGAAGCCCATTGACTAGCGGCGGGACCGGAAGATCGCGGCGGTGGGCGGGTGCAGAAAAGCCCGCCCATTGTCTGATTGGTGGTGGGTAACAGTTGGTCGGTTATCGATATAGATGCTCCCATGTCCACTAAAATTCTAGACTGCCAGCTCCCCCCCAACAGTGCTGTTGTGTACACACGGGGTTGCCTGAGCCACCTCAGGGGGCCGAGGTGACCTGTTTGTCGGTTTTGGAGGCGAGTTTGATTATCTCCAGGATTTGTTCAGAGGTGAGGTTGTTAAGGTGGGGTGCTGATGAACATGCCTCATCTGCTGTCAGGGACACTGCCCCTCACAACCCTCTCTCTTTCCATAACATTGCTCTTCTTTGTGTTCCATAGTTCTCACACTCCTTTTCCTCTGCTCTACTCTGTCTTTTGTGCTGCAGCAATTTCGGGCCATATGTCTGGGCTTAGCACAGTTAAAACAATCACCTCTGGTCCTACCTGCCACCACCACTTACAGCAGCCGCCTTTTTGGTGGAGTCTTCCCTCGCTTCTTATCCACTTCATTCTCCTGACTCACTATGACGGCATCAGTGTTTCCTATCGGGATACCCATTCCCAAAACATCTTGAAAAATAGCTCTGGAGAGGAGTCATACGGGCTCGAAACGTTAACTCTGTCTTTCTCTCCACAGATGCTGTCAGACCTCCTGAGTTTTTTGTTTTTGTTTCAAATTTCCAGCATCCGCGTTATTTTGCCTTCACCAAAAAATGTCTTGATCGGTCCCACTGAGACACTCCCCCAACAGTATCAGGAGTGCTGCATCACACCTACCTGGGTTAGGGTGCCCTGAAAACTCCTCATTGGCCCTATACTTTCATTCCGCGTTGTCAGTCATAGTTTCCCCGCCGTTCTGGGTGATGGCCATTATGGCTCCCCAGTTACTCTGCACCCCCAGCCCGAAACAGCCAGTTTAAAGGCTCGGTATTTTTGTTCATTTGTTTGGCTGGTGGCCTTTGTCCACGGGCTGACCTGGATGTTTGCTGGACAGCGTTCCCAGACATCCCAGGGACATTTTGCCTTCACCACACCAATGTCTTTGCGATGCATTTATTGAATATTTATCATTTCTTCCAATTTGCTCCAGATCTCTCCTTCAAGGGCGGCGACTCATTCAAAAATAACTATTTCTCTTCTGGGGTGGGTGGCTTATGGACAAAGTTGGTCATTGTATCCCCTGCCCTCCTCCATCTAATCCTTCCTTTATTCTAGTTTCTATGGGAGCAGCTATAGCCGTCCTGCAGCGTCTGCCCTGACTTTACTGTGGCAGCAGTAAGTGAGAGCATTATCCCCTGAGTCACTCCTGACACTTGCATGTTCTTAATAGTACTTTTCTTAAAATAATGTAAGGAAAAGATGTTGAAGTGTGGTGCATGTGTAGGACAGTAGAGAACAGCCTCTGAACTGCCTTCTGTTCCACTTTAGTTGTGACGGCATCACAGACTAACAACATTCCCCAACTTTTTGTTAAGGGATGGAGTGATGCGGTTAGTTTTACAACTGGGACATGGGATTGAATTCAAGCCTGACATAAATTGTAGCAAAACTACAAAAAATGACTTTAGCTGCCTTCAATCTCCTGATCCTTGTAGGCAGAGTTGTTTTTTGATATTTACTTACAGGATGTGGCTAGGCCAGCATTTGTTACCCATCCCTGGCTGCCCTTCTTGAACAGCTGCAGTCCATCTGCCGTTAGGGAGTTAGTTCCAGGATTCTGACCCAGCGATGAAGAAGGAACAGGGATATATTTCCAAGTCAGCATTTTGTGTGACTTGGAGGGGAACTTCCGGGTGGTGGTGTTTCTGTGTGTCTGTTTCCCTTGTCCCTATCACTACAAATTCTCACTTTCAGTTTTGAGGACTGTATTACCAATAAAATTTGATACCTTTTCAAGTTTGCAGAGACCTTGCATTTCCTTTCAAGAATGAACAACTTACTGTAATTTGTTGAGCATCTTCACCTGTTACTCAGTAGTGATTAAGAGCAGAAGACCATAAGTAATAGGAGCAGCAGTAGACCATTCTCCCCTTCTAGCGCACTCCGCCACTCAATGAGATCATGGCCAATCTTCTATTTCAACACCATTTTCTTGCACTATCCCTGTATCCCATGATGTTTTAAATACATGGAAATCTATCAATCTCAGCCTTGAACATACTCAACGACTGAGCCTCCACAGAGCTCTGGGGCAAAGAATTCCAAAGATTCACCACCCTCTGAGTGAAGAAATTCCTCCTCATCTCAGACTTAAATGGCCTTCCCCTAATTCTGAGATTGTGTTCCCTGGTTCTAGAACCCTGAGCCAGGGGAAACACCCTTCTTGCATCTACCCTGTTGAACCCTATAACGTTTTTGTATGTCTGAATGAGATCACTTCTCGTTCTTTCCTTAAAGGCATATTACAGCAATAACCAGATATGGTAATGGGGGAGCTTGGGGCAATGACTGTAAGGTATGATTTGGTGAGTAGGTCCATGTCAGGCTGTTTTTTGACCAATTTTGGGACAGGTCTCCCAATTCTGGCACAAATCCCCTTTTGTTAGTTGTGCAGTTGTCGCAGGATCGACTGGGCTGGGCTGGGCTGGGCTTGCCTTAGTCATAACAAGTGCCTGGGAATGCACCAGGTAATTGGTTCTTATTATTCTAATTCAACATTTCAGGTTGATGTCCTTTCAGTGGACTTGTGTTCATACTGTTGTTTTGGTTCTCCTTGCATGCCTGTACCTGCACTGCAGTCATCCTTTTGGAATTCCCAATGCTCAGGAATTTCAAGGGGAAAAGCACTTCTGGAAATGATTTGATAATGAAGGCTGTTTCTATTTCCAATGTTCAGTAGAGAACATAGGAATGTTATGAACAGGAGGAGGCTATTCGGCACTTTGAACCTCCTATGCTTTCAATGAGATCATAGCGGAGCTGTACGTCATCTCAACTTTCTCACATTTGCTCTGTATCGCTTCACCTAACACATCAAAAAAACCATCTCTGTCTTAAGAGCTCCACTTGTCCCAGCATCCACAGCATTTTTGGGGGTGAGAGTTTTCTATTTATGTCACATTCATTTAAATTTTAAAAAAGGTTACTTCCTATTTAACCTTTGAAGTAAATTATTCTTTCTCAAGCGTTTGAACAGCAACTTACATTCATGGGCCGTAACCTCCAAGCTCCCCAATGTCGTACTTGGTGGGGTTACCACAAAGATGCACAGGGGAAACCCTCACGGAAGTTCCCAGGTAAGGATTTTGCTCAACAATAGCGTAGAAACATAAACTTCCCCTGGGCAATTCCGAAAATGTGATTTAAATTGCAAACTTGGATGGTTAGGTCAGGGGTACACCAATAGTTACTCAGAAAATGTTAGAAGAATTGAAACCTCTTCTACCTTTGGATAACTATTGTAAAGACCCTGACCAACCCCACAGGTCTCCCCGCAAAACTCCAACCTCCAACTCCCCAAGACCCCACTCCCCAACCATCACTGACCTCTGACATCCTCCCACCCCAACACCCCCCACCCTGACCTTCAACATCCGCCCAACCTCCCAACCCCCACTTCCTCGACCTCCGACACCCATTGACCTCCAACATCCCCCCAGGTGATTGTTCCTCCAACCCCCCTAGACCTCCGACCACCCCAGCCCCCGACCTCTGAACCCATCCACCCCCTTCCTCGATCTCTGACCTCCCAACCAGCCTTCAACCCCCACCCCTTCCAACCTCCAGCCCCCCCCCCCCCAACCTCAGACCCCCCAGGCCCCACACCGCCCTCTGATACCCCTCAACCTCCCAAATCCTATCCACTTACCTTAGACACTTCTCCCTGGCCTACCGATTTGAGTGGCTCTTTAAACACCTGCCTTACGCAGCTAATGCTGTATAAAAGGAGGTGTGGCCTCCTTGAATCCGCTGGAGCTGCAGTTCACTGGGGCCGCACAAAGGGCCTTTCAATGCAGGCCCCAAGCAGCTTCGGTGAATGAAAGGGTCAGTGTTAACTTTCAAGATTAGGTAAGTGTACTTTTGTATCTTCTAGTTGCTGCGGGCCAGCACTTTCTAGTTCCAGCTAGTTGGAAGTTACAGCCCCAGTAGTTCAATTTCAGAAATTACTGATTCTACTGTGATTTTACTGCAGACAGAGTTGTGCTTGCAATTATTTTTGGAAAGAATTCTTAACTCCCTCCTTTGTACATTCTAGGAAGATAAGAAATAGCCCTGAATGGGTTAAAATCGAGCCTTTGAGCGTCAAAGTCTTAGCCTAGTTTGTCACTACACTGTGATAGTTGATTTTTAACCCCACAGCATCACCTCCCCAGCAACACTTTGGCTCATGCCAACGCGAGATGGTGGCCTGTGCACGCTCACTGGTCTACACATGCTTGGAAACCTACTGACATCACTCCAGTGCGACCAGCCTGCCAGTATCACTCTGCACATGCGCAGATGACATACCATGTTTCCCGGGGAGTCTGCCAGTGTGCACCGGGCATCCATGGGAGTGTTGGGCAGCAATTACAGGGGCCACTATTTGCTTCTCCTCACCCCCTTCAACAGACAATGTTAAGAGGAAGACAAAAAGTTCTTCTGCAGACTACAGGCAGAATATTCCCAGATTTGCACTAAGTTGCAGGTGTGAAAAAAGAGGTTTTACCCGCCGGCCCCAAGGACAGATTTTTGCACCGTATCATCGCTTTCCGCCTCACTAATTATGCAGCCACAGGAAACACGCCGTCTTCCTGGTGGACGGCCTCTGAATCATCGCCACGCTGTTACCTCACTGTTTCCTCACTCCAGGCGCCATATCTAAACTGCAGCTGCGCACACAATTCTCAATGTTTGCAGCCCAGGACTGTTCCAGTGAAGACAAGGCCCTGAAAGCCAAGAGGAGTTCAGTGACCTGTCCCTCGAATGCCTTTTGGAGGCCCACCGTGATGTCCCCCATCCCCGCTCTGGCTGCAGGAGGTCCAGCAATCTCACCACTCCTGCTTGGGAGGTGGTGGCAGTAGTGGCCACTGGCAACATTTCACAGAAGAGGTTGGCCATTCAGTGCAGAAAGAGGATGAATGTCTCATCCATGCAGCCAGGGTAAAGAAACCATCTCATCACTCTAAACTCTCACACTCACAAGCCCATCACACATTCACTGGCAACTCAGTCACTGCCAGCTGAAGGGACATCACCACTCACTCTCACACACACCCTCACGTCTCCATCTGGCCTCATCTCCTCTGACGGCCACCTCCTCAGCCTTCACCATCTTGAGGCCACTTGCACAGACCAACATGTGCCCCCACACATACCCTGGAATACCCCTTTCCCGAAATAAGCTCTAGCCCTGGAGCCATTGAAAAGCCTCCCCCGCCTTACTGCTGGTCTGGTAGGTGGAGACCTGCCCATCAGACCCTGTAAAAGTGATGTGTTGCTGCCTGCAAAGCCTGGCGCTGATGATTGTGAGTGCTGCCCGAAGCAAAATAGGCAAACAAACCTCAAAGTCCTGAGCAAAGTGCAGGTTGCCTGGTCTGGTGCAAGTCGCTTATGTACCGTTGTGAAACAGTGAGCTCATGATCCAGCGTGGGGGGGGGGGGGCGATGATTTCAGCGAGCAGGGGTTATAATGAGATGCTAAAATATTGAAACAAGGTTCCCGACATGTGGCAGTGGGAAACATGGCTTGCCGTTGACAGCTGGAGCGGGCAATCGCACACTGGTTTCAAGGCGTGTATCTGATTTTTGCGATCTCCCGATATTTTCTGCTGCCATCCACTATGACACCCACAGCAAACGGGGGCTGAAAATCCCAGTCAAGGACTAAGAAGCTGATAAATAAATTATGAACAGAGGTAGTGGCATAGTAGTAATGGACTAGTAACACTGGACTGGTATTCCAGAGACCCAGGGTAATGCTCTGGGGACCTGGGTTCAAATTTCACCACAGCAGATTGTGAATTTGAATCCAATTAAAAAAAATCTCCATTGTCATAAAACATCCATCTGGTTCACTAAATGTCCTTTAGGGAAGGAAAAATGCTGTCCTTAACTGATCTGGCCTACAGGTGACTCCAGACCCAACAGCAATGTGGCTGACTCTTAAATGCCCTCTGAATGAGGGCAATTAGGGATGGGCAATAAATGCCAGCCTAGCCAGTGATGTCCACATCCCATGAATGAATTTTTAAAAAAAGATGGGAACCCTGGGGAGTGTGTTTGTAGTTTAATTGTTTCCCCAGGCAGTGGTGAGATGCAGTGGAATACATAGCTGGTGCAACAGTTCTAAATACACAATAAAGAGAAAATGTCTAAACTTAACGATAAGAATATGTCATGTATTCCACCATGTCTCTGTTTCTGGCAGGACTGGAAAATCCCGCTGGTGGGAGGGGCTGTAAAATTTCGCTCCAAGTGGTGACACAGCATCACTGAGATTAACTCTTTGACATAAAGTGGCACCACCAAGTTGACACAGCAGCCTTTGTTGGAAGGCCTTCCAACCATCGTCACATGTTCAAAAGCATAAATAGAAAATTCACCGTGGCTCTCCCTTAACATAACAAACATGCATTTGGCAATTCCTAATTCTTTCTGATTAATTGGGGAAATGAAGAAACTTAAAATATAATATGTCCGGTACATGATTACACTGAACAATTCAAGCTTGCTGCTTAGTGAATAGTGCAGTGATAATCTGATGCTAGCGAGATTAAAGCAAACTATTGGTCAAAGAGATTAACGCCTTTTCTGTGAAAAGATAACATCAGACAATAACGTACAGCTTTCAAATAACCTTAAAGAAATTGGTAAGGAAAAAAGAGCCAACCTCAATTCTATTTTTTTTATATTCAACTTGTTTGAATGTATTTTGTACAAGTTTATAGGCACAATCAACTAAATTTCAGTCTTAGTCTTTATCACTATGATTGCCACTCACTTTGTCATGTGTCCATGACATCTATCATTTAATCTCTTGATCTCCAACCTATCCCTGACCTATTTTGCTCCACCTGCTCCATCCGCCCTTTTCAACTCTTTGCTATGGGCATGTGAAGCAGCGGTGTACTGTTGACAGCTGAGTCAGTGAGACAGAGTGCATGGAAGACAGTTTGAATGCGTGTGGTGACCCAGAGGAGAGGAACATCAGAAAGAGAGTTCAAAACCCTGGAGGTGAACCCTTGTGGAAGGCATCTGAGAGAAAGCATCGGTTTGGGAGAAGATTCCAAGACGAGGTTTTGAAGAGTGGAGATCAGAAACCCTTGTGTGAAGGACGGAGTTCAGTGAGACCAGTTGACTCAAGGTGTAACTATCATCTGGGGGGAATTGAGGAGAGGTCCATAGCATGTATCTAGGGTGGCATCTGTCACTTGGAATTTTGCCCTTGTCGGGCAGGCTCGGCTGGGGCGGGTGGGGGAGCTCAGGAAGCCGACTGGGACTGGACCACAATTTCACACTGGTGGGCCAATTAAGGCCCGCCCAGCATGAAACACAAGTGGCAGTGCTCAAGGCGGCCTGTGCAGGGGGGGAGGAGGGCAAGCGGGATGAGTGTCACATGAGTAGGGACATGTTATAAATTAAATTTTAAAAGTTTTATTTTATTTTTATTTGATGTTGGAAACCTCATCCCGCCCGTGGATGAGGCTTCCAAAAAAAATGCAAAGGCAGCTTAGCCTTTTCGCCTGCCCATCAACTGTAAGGTTGGACGGGCAGGGAAAAATTTAAGTTAATTGATACTTTAATGGCCTTAATGGGCCTTATAATTTTCGTTGTGTGCACCGCCGATTCCCGCACGTGCCCACTGATCGGACTATCGCGCGACTGCGCGTTGCTGTCAGGACGTTCGTAGTGGTGATCGCATTCGCCTAACACGCGAAAGGTCCCCGGTTCGAAACCGAGCAGAAACATTATCAAAAACTTACTCATTACATTGTGAGGATGATTTGCATCAACGCGCATCATTTCACACTCCAGCGGGTCAAGTGCACGCCTGCCCACCGAGGTGAAAATTCTGCCCTTGATTTCAGTGCAATGTGCCTGACTACAGGCCGCCAATAGGTTTACATGGACTGTGTACTTACTGGGAACATTAAAGTATAAGATAGCTATTGTAACTTGCGTTATCCTTACAAATCTGTATATATCTGTAATGGGATAGTTGTGACTGATGGAGTATTGCAATATAGTTCATCTTGTTGAATAAACGTTTTATGCTTTTGTTAAAAGTTCATCAACTGACTCCTGTGACTCTGTTCAGTAGCTACTCTCCACATATCTAAACAAACAAATTAAAACTTAGGATCTATCAAGCTGGGTCCCACCCTAGGATCAGGCTCGTCCAGTGCTAACCTCAGCTGGGGATGATAACACTTCCAACTTTCCACAAGCTGTGAAGGCAGTTTAGGGATTGAAAATCTATTTAAACAAGCAGAAATAATAGGCAATGTCGCAATTAATTTTCACCACATTCTTGTCAGGGAAGACAGTTCTTTTAGTTTTGTTCATCTCATTTTAAAAAGGATAGGATTTTCAGGCATTGTACCTGCAATTCAGATGAAATGCCAATATTATCATCTAATTAATGTGTGTTCAAAAACCCTTGCTTTATTAATTCTTCAATTAGTACTATCCAACCACAAATGTTTCTAGATTGTTGCCATAAATAAAATTCCTGTAATTCTTATAATTTGTTCACTTCCTCGTTTTACTGCTCACAAGGTCCCATTGTTTGTGTAGTTTACTAACAGCCTTTATATTCCAGTCCGTCTTGTTCAAATTAATCTTTTTAGATCTAAAACTTAACACAACTCCTGTCACATTAATGGCTTTCAATATTGTCCAACTCGATTTCATTAACATTGTGAGAAATTCAAAAATGCCGATTATCTTTATGTGCTAATCTTATGTCCAGAAGTGGAGACTTTGATATAATTTACAGCAACCAGAATTTCATCATGGCCAGAATAAAAGTCTGGTTTGCACAATTTAATAGGTTAATATCCCCAATGACTGTAATTTAATTCAGCAATATCTTAAAACTAACACAACACAGCAAAAACCCAATAAATTACATAATTTACTCAACTATTGGGAACCTCGTGATGGCCTAATTCCTTATGCAGCAAGGCTGAGGTTCCTTTAGGCGTTTTGTTACTTACCAGTGCTACATCGCTGATTCAATCAAGTCAACAGTCTTCCAACCCATGCAGCCATTGTTGAAACTTCTTCCTGAAGCACCACGCTGCCATTTTGCAAAATGAGCTAAAACCAGCAGACAGAGGAAATTCATTTTTCGGCAATGAATGGCAACACCATCTTGGAAGCCTGTAAGTTCTTAAAGCTGTAGCCACACTTCAACATGGATCACAGTTCCACACTTCCAACTCTACTGGGATTCACCCTAGATCCAGACCAAAATTGGAATCTTTGGAGGAAAAAATTTTTAAGATACAACATTGCTTCAGGTCTAAATAAAAAATCAGAAGCAGAATAAGTAAACATGTTTCTTTACTCAATTGGACCAATTGCAGACCATCATTGCATGACAAGGGATTGATTAGTCATCTGCCAAATTTGAGGAGGTTTTAAAATTATTAGATGTTTATTTCAACTTGAGATGCAACAAAATATTGCAAACAGCTAAATTTAATAAGAGAGTCCAACTGCCTGGGAAACTTGTCAATTCCTTCATTAACGATCTCTACAAGCTGACAAAGGGATGTGAATATGGTGATTTAAAGTGTGAGCTGATTCGAAACAGAATCGCGGTGGGTTTGCAGATGACTCACTCTCTGACCTCTTACAAGCTAAACATAATCTTTCCCTCAATAAGGCAATCCAGCTAGTTAAATTGTCTGAGCTACATGAATACGCCGATGCTGCCAGACCTGCTGAGTTTTTCCAGGTAATTCTGTTTTTGTTATGAATAACACAGGACAATCCTAAGGGAGAGAATGCAAAATGGGGCAGCAGCCAACCTTCAGTCCAGGTTATCAAGTCACAAAGGCGGAGGGACAATCCAAGTCCGGCAAAGCAATTCCCAGCAGAGTGACCTTCCCAGCACTGTGGTGCGAAGCACCCTCACAGGAAAGCTCAGTGTCCTGCGAGGATAGCTCAATGCTTCCACTGCAACCGACAGGGACACTTTGGTAAACTGCGCAAGTCAAATCCCCAGCACCAGAGAGAGCCCAAAGGTAATCCACAAGGTCGACACTGAAGACACACAGCCATGCTTCTCGGGTGAGATCAAAGAGTGTGGCTCTTCATTTTGGAATGCTGACATCCTGATAAATGGTCATCTACAAATTTTAAATTAGATTCAGGTGCCAGTGTCACAGTCCTGTCAGATGAGGAACCCTGGCTCAAAGACCTCTGGCTTTGAATAATAGACACTCCAACTCTACAGAGCTGGGGGAGTCTGACTTCATTCATCAGCATGATTCTCAAGCCACTGAGTTATGGCAGCAAACAAATCTTTGAGCTGATGTACATCACCTGTAACCAGCCTTCCTCTCTTCTGAGCAGGGCTGTCTGCATTGCCCTGGACGCAGATGGCGGAGGATGGCAAGACTGCCATTGTCGTTAGCCAGTCAGAACAGCAACATTCACAGTCCTGAATACTCAAACACCAAACAGTATTCAGACTCGGATTTCACCTTTGATCTCTCTTCTCTCTTTGCGGAGCAAGTTTGTCCATTATCACTCCAGGTCCCAGAAAGTCCCCAATAATCAGATCAGCCTACCGCCCACTGGATTACCATGGTACCTCTGGTGGAAATGGTACCAGAGAAAGATAGCAGTCTGGGAAGCCCCTATCTCCAACTACAATGATGGTACAGCTGTGCAATAAGATTGATGTACCGGTCAGGTTTCTTACTTGAAACAGATAACTTTATTACACAGCTCGTTTAGAAGCTATATGCTTGAACCAGGTCCTCAACTAGAAAGATCCATCCCTAAGATTACCCATGCTTAGGGCTCATTCATCAGTACAATCACGTGACCCCTAAAGGCAGTAAGAAAGGTTATACCTAAATCACTACATTTCTTCCCCCTTTAGTCTTTTTTCACATTTCCTATTTACAAAGAATATCTTAATCCACAACATATACATATATACACAGGTCGTGCAATTAAAGATTAAGTCTCTGAGGTGGTTTTCTAATTCGGTTAGAGCAATGTAGCTCTATGACTTGAGATTGTCCTACTGGATCAACATGATCAGGAACTGCAGCATCAGGGATGTCCTTAGACAATGGCAGTTCAGGATTAGGTAATTCAACAGAGACATCAGGTATGCCTGGACACCAGACATAGCTTCATGCAAGCATCTTCATCTTCGAAATGCCTGAATGTGCACTGTAAAGCTCTGTCAAGAGTGGTTCTCTTCCTTGCGAAGGGAAGGTGACTCTTGATCCATCTTGACAACTTAGTTCAGTTGAATCACAATAGTCGTAGCAAAGCTCAAAAATTTACTGAGGGAGATACAGTTTTCATGCGGAATTATGGAAATAATCCTAGTTGGGTTCTTGTTATAATGATCTTATCTCTTCAGACACTGGTGCATTTGACCATCCTTGCAATACCTGGTCTCAGATTTCCGACAAAATTGGATCCCTGTTTGTCCAATTCTTTATTTGCTTCTCACAGACCGGCGAAGAGTCCAAGAAATTGAACACAGGTACAACTTCTTGTGGCACTGGAGTATGTACAATGCTATCTGGTAATGGGAGATGTCTGCATCTGCAATATGCACACGAGGATGGTGCATAAAGGTGTACTCATATGCGATAAAATCAAAGCCTAATGTTGGACTCTTGCTGAGGCTATCGGCGGAATGGTTTTATCCTCACTAAATAAATCCTTTAGTTGTTTATGGTACGACATTATGGTGAAATGTCGACCATGCAGATACTGGTGGAATTTCTTCACTCCAAACATCACTGATAAACCTTCCTTTTTAAGTTGGGAATAACCCTTCTCGGCTGCAGGGAGGATTCTGGAGACATAGCCAATTGGCTTTTTGGAATCATCTTCCATCCTGTGTGACAAGACAGCTCCCACCTCGTAAGAAAATGCATCACAGGTTAATATTAATTCTTTTTATGTGTCATAATGTACTAGTAGAAGCGATGAGTGTAAAAGCTTCTTGACTTTTATGAGGGCTTCTTGTTGCACATTCCATGACCACATTTTTTTTCAATAAGCGTAAAGGGGCTAACACTGTTGACAAGTTTGGCAAGAAGTGACCATAATAATTTATCATGCCCAAAAAACACTTGAGTTCAGTGACACTGGTAGAAGAGTGCACCTCCTTGATTGTCCCGATTTTCTCCTTTACTGGTTGCAACCCTTGGGCATCCTCTCGATGACCCAAATGAGTGACTTCAGTCACTTGGAAAGTGCACTTCTCTTTCTTCAATCGTAAACCAGCTTCCAAAAATCTCCATAAAACTCTTCCAGGTTGGCCAAATGTTCGGCTTCCATTGACCCTATAATCAGGACGTTATATCTAGGTACACTACAAATCAGGAAGTCTTTGCAATAGACCTTACATGGTCCTTTGGAAGATTACAGGCAGATGATACACCAAAGATTGGGCATGTATATTGGTACAAGCCCTTGTGTGTGTTGGTGGTTACATATTCTCTAGATGTGCTGTCCAGCTCTAGCTGTTGGTATGCATGGCTCATGCCCAGTTTGGTGTACGATTTTCCTCCAGCTAGCTTAGTGTACAGATCTTCAATCCTCGGTTTAGGATATTTATATAGTTTAGCAGCCTTGTTCACAATTAATTTGGACAATCTCTACAAATCTCTACAAATGCGAATAGTTTGATCTGGTTTCATCACAGGGACAATAGGCCCTGCCCATTCTGAAAATTGGACTGGTTGGATTATGCCTAACTTCTCTCAGAGGCACAATTCTGCATCCACCTTCTCCTCTAGGGTGTAAGGCACAGGTCTGACTTTAAAGAACTGGATGTTGACTCTGAATCTGTGTATATTTTTGCATCTTTCCCATTCATCACAAAATATGCTGTTGTATTTCCTTAACAGCTCAGGAATTCCTCTTGTTCTCACTTGAAATATTTCTGATCAGTTGAGCCTAATTTTTTGTAACCAATCGCAGCCCAGAAGACTAGGTCCCTCACCTGTTACAATGATTACTGGAAGCTGGGCTGTCTGTTGCCTGTAAAATACGGGTACAGAGGCGATGCCTTTTACCTGTATTGCCTCTCCAGTTCAGCCATGGTTTGCTCCAGGTTCGGTGGCTGGGTACCTTTATTTAGTTATTTAAATGTGTGTTCTCCCACCACTGTGTTCAATGCTCCTGTGTCAACCTCTATGACTAGAGGCTTCCCATTCACTTGAAGGCTGACAGTGATTGGTTCCTTTTTACTGCTTTAACATTGTATAGGAATAAATATCAGTATCGGCAGCTTCTGCTTCACTTATATTGTGCAATTCAATCACTTCGGCCTGCTGTCTGATTGGCTGTCTTGATTTTGCCCTGCATTGCTTTATAATGTGCCTTTTTTGTGGCAGTAATGGCATTCTGCCTCTTTAAATCTGCAGGTTTCCGGTACATGGTTAACCCAGCGTCAGTAACAAATTAATTTCTCAATTGCTGGTGAGATGCTTCCACTATGACTTCTCATCTTTTGAGCAGCAGAGACTGTCTCCCGTTTTGTTGCTGTCTCCCTGATTTTTGTGCCATGTCCAGTGGTAAGCTCCCACCCCACTATAGAACGGCACCATGTTGCACACTCTGCAAAGCCTGCAAATCCCTCTCAGCACTCTCCATTGCTAGAGCTATTTCCACGTCACACTTCAGATCAATATTAACTTCTGCAAGTAAACAGCGCTGAATAGTGTCATCACGAACACCACAAATCAACAAACATTTTATTTAGTTTATCTCTGAAGCCACAGTGCTCAGTCAACTGTTTCAACCTTGCGATACAAGCTGCAATGGAGTCACCCGGAGCCCTTACTCTGGAAACTTAAACTTAAATCTCTGCATAACTACTGAAGGCTTCGGCTGAAAATGCATCTTCATGAGGTCTACCAGCTTGTTAAAAGATTTAGAATGGGTGCATTTGGGGCTGTCAAACTGTGGATGACGTTATATGTCTTGCTACCACAGACACTTAAAAGAATTTCTGTTTCTCCTCTGCTGTTATTTCATAATACAAACCTAGGCACTTTGTGTACTGGCTCCAGTCCTCCATGGATGAGTCATAAGGGGCGATTCTGCTGAAAAGTAGCATGACCAGTGAGTATAGTTTTCTTTCTTTCCTTAAGAATTGATGTACTGAGTCGAGGTGCAACGTCAGAGCTGTTTATCCTCGTCACCAATTGTAATAAACCTGATTTACTGGACAGGTTTCTTACTTGAAACAGATAACTTTATTACAGATCTCATTTCAAAGTTACATACTTGGACTAGGTCCACGAAAGATTACCCAAACTTCGAGATCATTCGTCAGAACAGTCACGTGACTCCTAAAGGCAGTAGGAAAGGCTATACCTATGATCACTAAAAGCTGTTAGACACATCAATCACTGTGACATACGGCAAATTCCTGCATAAATGCCAAAACCACAAGGAACCTGATAGCAATCTCGCAGCATCAACAACAAAAAGCAGAGGTGAGCATGCTATTCATCCCTCTTCTTGCCACAGGCATGCTCTTCTTCAGCCTCAAAGGACTTCAATACGGCCTACATGGAAAAAGAAGATAAAGCACCGTCAAGGAAATGAATACCATCTTTGTCCACCCTGCAAGAAATGATAAAGAGTAACAGCAGCCATGCATCAACGTAACAAACAGGCCAACCAGGCGCGGTTCACCATAAAACGAGAGATAAAAAGAATGAAGCCATACCCAAGTACCAGTCCAACCTCCAAGCCAACAGCAAGAACCAGAACCAACAGAGCCTGCCACTCTCCCGACAGAACGGCGAACGAGACGTGAAAGGGTTATAAGGCTTCCAGACCACCTGAACCTCTAAATTCAAGGACTTGGAGGAGGGAGATGGTGAGAATGTTGTTGATGCTAAGACTATAATAGCAACAATGTTGGAATAGCAATAAGGTTGTAACAATAAGGTAAATGCATAGGACTTCCCCATTGGAGGGGGGGGTGCAGGAGTGGGCAGGGGCAGGCACGCCTCGGGGCATGCCGCCATTTTAAGTGGGTGGGCCAATTAAGACCTGCCCAGCGTGACATCTGCCAGGAAGCGCTATGCGCTCCCTGTGCGGGCGGGGGGTGAGGGGTTTCCCTCAGCCGGGAGTGTGCTCTTTCACGCATGCACGTGAAAGAGCACACTAATCTCCCTGCAGCTAAGTGCTGCCTCAGGGAGATCGGCTCAGGATTAAAACTTTTAAGGTAAATGTTTAAAAAATTTCCCTGACATGTCCCCTCATGTGGCACTGTCACATGAGCTGGGACATGTCCGTCACTTTAACTCAAACCTTTATTCAATATTTAAAAACCCTCATGAAACCTCACCCCACCCATGGATGAGGTTTCATGCTTTTTCTGAAGCCTGCCAGGGCTCCCGGCCTGCCCGCCAACCCTATGGTCAATTACCTAAATTGTTTTATTAATGGCCTCAATAGGCTGTTGACCGGTTGGCGGGCACGCAGCTGACTCAGCTGTGCCCCCACCGACCTGAAAATCGAAATGACGCGGGGTGACGTCGGGAGTTCTGCCTGACGTCATCCTGTATCATGTTACGCGTTGGCTAGCGGGCCCCGTCCCCCACTCACTGACCTACAGATCCTGCCCATGGGATAGATACTTGTGGGGGCGTGTGTAGTAATAGGGTCTGGTGCATCCAGGGTTAGTATGGGACTGAGCATAGTACCACCCACACCATGATGTAAGAAGGCACATGACTCAGAGCCAGTGTCAGTCTAGAGATGGACAGAGATGAGCAAAGACCTAGGATGGAGATAGTTCCATGCCTGTACCCTTTACTGCATATATATGTATATAGTTACGAGCTGTTAATAAAGACTTGCTGTTAACATACAGAAAACTACGAAGACTTCTTTAACTGACATGTTCTGCAACCAGCACCATCCCAACAATAAGCAGCACTAAGCAGAAAAAGGGCACCTGAAATTCCTGCCAAAACCATTCATCACACACAGGATTTTTAAAGAAATAATCCACTGGAATCAAACGGACCTGGCAGCTTTCCGCTTCAACTTTTTCTCCTCACTGCAATTTTAATTTAGGATCTTTGCCGTGAGGTTTTAACCTCTCTCTTTTTGTTCTAATTCAGGAGGAAGGGAAAGGGTGTACTGACGCAGAATACGGGGGCAGGGTGGTACCAGAGCACTAGTCGACAGTCCCAGATTACAGCGTCTGTCGCTGCTGGTTCCAACCCAAAAACTTATTCCCCACTTTAACCCCTGTCTGCACATTTCACTGAGTTTATCACACTATATTGATCACGGAATCAAGATTTGGCAAGTTATAAGTAACCCACGGATCATTAGGCTCAGATTTGTCTCAGACCCCACCTTAAATCTATTTCCACATCTGACACAAAGTGTGACACTTGAAAGTTAAGGATAAGATTCATTAAACTCTCATTTAGTTCAGACTTTGTTAATGAGCATGGCAGAATCATTTCCTGTGATGCAGCATTGTTAAAATTCAGAGAAAAAGAAGTGGAGGTCCCAAGGTCTCTGTCCTACAAAATATACCAATACTTTTGCGGCAGGCAGGAGTCCTGCAGCAGGTAGGCCAAGGAAAATTTAAAAATCTAAAAATGCAAGTGATGGAGGGGAAGCAAGAAAAACGCTGGGGCCACCAGGGGCTGCCTGCCTCCCCACATGATGGAGGGGGAGACAATCCGCTGTTAGTAAAATGGCCTTTGCCTATTCAAATAGACTGCCCACCTCAGTGTGGTGGGCCAACTGCCCAATGCCGTTCCCACAGTCGGTAAAATTTCCTGGCAGTGGGACATGGTCAGGGAGCTGATCTGACACAGCTCCCCGTGATTACACTGTTCCCCCCCCACCACCACAAAACCCCAACCCCACCCCACCACAATTTGAGTAAAATTCTACTATAGATGTTTGTAATATTGGAAACACAGCAACAAATTTGTGCACAGCAAGATCCCCAAAACAGCAATGTGATAATGACCATACAATCTATTTTTTGTATTGTTGATTGGGGGAGAAGAGGCCCTGTTGAAAGATTGAGGGGTAAATATTGGCCAGGACACCAGGAAGAACTCCCTTGGCATGGGATCTATTCTAAGAGAGCAGAAGAGACCTCAGTTTAACATCCCATCGGAAATACAACACTGCCTCAGTGCTACACTAGAGTGGCAGCCTAGAGTTTTGTGGTTCAGTCTTCGAGATTTGCTGCCACAACCTAGAGGCTCAAGGCCAAGAATGCAACTAAGGGAGCCAGAAGTGACATGCAAATATGTACACCACTAAATAACAATTGTTATTAGTAATTATACATACACATTAATAACTGTTACTTTTAATAACCACACATATACTAGAGACACTTACAGTAAAACAAATAGCCAAACAATTTACATCCTTGCAGGTTTCTATCGTTTAGTAGGCTCTTGTTACCAGGTAAAGCACTGTCTGAATGGAATTGCTTTTACCAACTAATGATTAAATCCTCTTTTCTACGCGCACCTCCCCATTTACTGAATGGGTGTGTTTTTGTATGAAGTTGTGAAAACTCCCTCCACTGCCTCACCAGGTTTGTATGTGACTCAAACTAACCTAAGTTAATCATAACGTGAGTTTGCTGTGATTATTAAATTGGATCATAGAAACTGGGGTTTGGGGAAACATACCACAGCCTACTTTGAAAATAATTCCAAACACCTCTGCTTTTGAACAGATGGGGAGGGGATAAAGGAGTTCAGTTTCTCTCTCTCCTGTCCGTAATACAACTGTTGCACTTGTGCATTAATTGTCAATTAAATGTATCACAGGAAGTCAGGGTTGCTACTTTACAGCACAGGAACCTTCTTAAGTTACACCACAGTGACACCACTCAATCTCTCTGGTCCAAAAAGGGAGGAATTTAAACATATTCCTGCAGGCTGTAAGTTGTTTTATGATATTGTTAACAATAGTCTAACTAACAGAGCACACAGCTTGTGGCTGTATCTGGGGGGAAGTGGAATCACTGGTAACAGTGAGGAATTCCTGGTGAAGGCAATGGGTTAACATCTGAGCTGAATTTGTGACATCAGATCTTCTCCATCACAAAGGCTGCAAACTTTTCGCTCTGTTACACTGCCTGTCACTGCTCCTGCCTTATCCCATCCACTGCTCAAATCCTCATCCATGCTTTTACAACCACCTGATAGAGAAAAGGTTATCTGAGGGTGTAACTAACAGAATAGGTAACAAGATACTAATGGATGTAATGTATGTGGATTTTCAAAAAGCAACTTATAAGGTCCCATAGAAGAGGGTATTATAAAAAAAAATGAGGGGTCAAGGAATTGGGAATAGTACATTAGCTATCAATATCCTGGGGGTGACCATTGACCAGAAACTGAACTGGACTAGCCATATAAATACTGCAGTTACAAGAGCAGGTCAGAGGCTAGGAATCCTGTGGTAAGTAACTCATGTCCTGACTGCCCAAAGCCTGTCCACCATCTACAAGGCACAAGTCAGGAGTGTGATGGAATACCCTAAACTTGCCTGAATGAATGCAGCTCCAACAACACTCAAGAAGCTTGACAGCATCCAGGACAAAGCAACCAGCTTGATTGACTCCCCATCCACAAATATTCACTGCCTCCACCACCAACACACAGTGGCAGCAGTGTGTGTACCATGCACAAGATGCACCGCAGACACTCACCAAGGCTCCTTAGGCAACACTTTCCAAACCCACAACTACTACCACCTAGAAGGACAAAGGCAGCAGACACATGAGAACACCACCTCCTGGAAGTTCCCCTCCAAGTCACTCACCATCCTGACTTGGAAATATATTCGCCGTTCCTTCACTGTCACTGGGCCAAAATCCTGGAACTCCCTCCCTGACAGCACTGTGGGTGCACCACAGGACTGCAGCATTTCAAGAAGACAGCTCACCACCACCTTCTCAAGGGCAATTAGGGATGGGCAATAAATGCTGACCCAGCCAGCGATGCCCACATCCTGTAAGTGAATGAAAAATGTTTTAAAAATTAAAGATTTATGAAAACAGAGAGTTGAAATAAAAAGGTTATATTTGGGTTGGCAGGCTGTAACCAGTAAGGTACTATAAGGATCATTACTTAGGCTTCAGCTATTTACAATCTATTAGCAATGACTTTTCTAAGGAGACTGAGTGTATATACCCATACTTGCTGAAGATACAAAGCTAAGAACATTAGAACATAAAAAATTGAAGCAGCAATAGACCATACACCCCAGCGAGCCTGCTCCACCATTCAATACAATCATACCTGATCTTCTGCCTCAAGTCCACTTTCCTGTCCACTCCCCATATCCCTTGATTCCCTGAGAGACCAAAAATTTGTCGATCCCAGTCTTAAATATATTCAACGATGACACATCCACAACGTTTTGGTGTAGAGAATTCCAAAGATTCACTAACCTTTGAGTCAAGAAATTTCCCCTCATCCAAGTTCTAAATGATTGACCCCTAATCCTGAGACTGTGTTCTGTGTTCTAGATTCTCCAGCCAGGGAAACAACCTTTTGGTACCTACCCTGTCAAACCCCTTCAGAATCTTGTAAGTTTTAAATGAATCACCTCTCATCCTTCTAAACTCCACGGTGTATAGACTTAATTTACTTAGCCTGATGTACCAAGACTTCTTTATTCTTGTACTCCAATTCCCTTACCACAAAGTTCAACATGCCATTTGTCTTCTTAATCTCTTTCTGTACCTGCATTCTAACTTTCTGTGTTCCTTATACAAACACCCTTGTCCCTCTGACCTTCAATATTTACAAGTTCCATACATTTTAACAATAATTTTGCTTTTCTACTCTTACCACCAAAATGAATGAACTCAACCTATTAATTCTATTCCACTGCCAACTCATTTAACCACTCATTCATATTGCTCTTATCACGACAGTGGGTTACAGCCCCAAACAACTTACAGACACATGGAACTTTTTAAAGGAAGACGTGTTTTTTTAATAAAAGGCATATGAGTGAAGACACTGAGCAAAATACGGCTGAGAATGTGTGCTAGTGTGTGCTGTGAGAGTCACAGCAGAAGAAGATCGACCAGGCATCCATAAGGTTTGCAGGTAAAAGTTTCTTTCCCTCTCCCTCTGTTGCTGGAGGCAAGGCAGCAAAGCCACGCTGAAAAACGAAAGTCAAGTGCAGAACCAAGTATCTCGAACCAACTGGTAAACTGCCAAATCAGCTCTACTATAATCACCCAACTTAACAGCTGCAAAGTTTCACCATCTACGCCAAGCTAAAGATTCATTTTTATATCTTTTTTAACTTTTATTTGGACTCCACTTCTCATTTCTGATCTTTGTGTATGTGTGCTGCGTTCTTATTACTTTTTTTTCTCAGGTTTTCAAATAACTAATAAATTCCCTCTTTCTGTGATTCAAGAAAGCCTGGTTAAATTGGCTCCTTGTAAAACATAAAAATATTTGGACTGGAAAAAGGGGGAAGGGATCCTTTTTAAATTAACCTTGCTGCGACCAACCGAGGGGGTTGAATAAAGAAGGGGAGCCAGCTCATGCCTCCTTACCCGGGAGCATAAAAAAATTGGGGGTCCTATTCAGGAAGTTAACAAATTGGGTATCCTGTCCGAGATTGTAACAAATTGGGGTCCTTGCCCAAAGACCGGTTGTAACAAACTGGGGGTTTGATGCCGGAATAGTTGCCACAGACGAAGAATTAGAGTGGGGAAAGTAAATTGTTCCTTTGAAGTCAATTTTTTTTTAAAACTACAAGAAACATTTTCTTGAGTCCGTACTACCAAAGTATAGAAATATCCACTTTTGATGCCAGAGCTTTTCTAGGCTGAGAGTGAGTTACTTCTGAGGATTTAAAATTTCTGTCCCTCGAGGAGTCAAAAGAGCTAGCTGGGCACTTAGGACTAAAGATTCCCTCGAATAAGATCAGAAAGGGAAAGGGAGGAAGCTTTCCAAAGAAGATTGCACGAACTGGGTGGGAGATAGAAGCCTGCAAGGCATCCCATAAAATAATACTCCAGAGCAGTCAGAAAAAAATCACTTGGGCAGAATTTTTAGCTCGGTGTGCGGGCAGGCGCCCGACCCACTTGTGCGTAAAACAGCTCGTGATGATGTCAGGCGAACGTCCCAACATCATCCCACGCTTACGCAATACTTTGGTCGGCGGGCACGCACAAAAGTCGGAAGCGCGCCCGCCAACAATTAAGAGGGCAATTAAGCCCATTAAAGTTCCAATTGTCCCTAATTTTTTGTGGTCCTTATGGTTGGCTGATGGGCAAATCTGCCAGGCGGACTTTGCATTTTTGATGAAACCTCACCCAAGGGCGGGATGAGGTTACCATTATTGAATTAAAACAACTAAAAACGTATGGACAGAACTTTCATCGTGTATATGTTCGGGCGACCGATTCTGATGTGCGGACATTTATTCCTGGTTTTAAAAATCTTTATTTATTGTTTTGAAATTCTTCAGCTCCCTGAGGCGGCTCCCACTCGCCTCCCACTCGCCTCCCACCTGCCTTCCATCCACCTCCCGCCCCCATACCCTGGCAGCACTGACCGTTTCACGCTGGCTGCCCGTTAATTGGCCAGCCAGCATGAAAACATGGTCGGGGGCTGATCGCGAGTGGTGGTCCATTCCCCAGCCACTCCCGATCCCGTCGATTCCACCTGCATGCTGACCTAAAAATCACCTCTCACCCCTTGAGCCAAAAGAAGCTGAAAGGGCTGGAGGAAGTCAGCCGGGATCTGCAGGAATACAGAGAACCCGGAATGGTTCAGAGGCCTTAAAGGGGGGAATAGAGCCTGTAAGGGTTGCCACTTGCAATCAAAGAGGCAGGGAACACGTAGGCAAAGTCTAGAGAGAGGCATAGAGCTAGAGAGTGTTCAGGGCCCCAAAAGGAGGTGATAGAACCAGCGAGGGTTGGGGCAGTTAAGAAACATCTTCTGGAATTTGTAAGAGGTTCCTAGTCCCATTTCCCCTTACTGATGGTTCATGACTTTAGAATTTTATAAAGGACAAAATTACACAGACACAGGGTTTGGCTCAAGCACAAACCCATTTAATAAAACACTCCTAATGCCCTGGTACAAGAGCTCTAAACTAGTGTAAATGACACTACACAATACTTAATTGGTTAGCCCGATACTTAATTGGTTAGCTCGATTTAAATCCCTCCATTTAACCTCAGCTTCCTGTAAATACATCAAAAAAAATCCATGTCTTATTAAAAAGCCTCTGCAGAAAAACCACAGGCAAAACCCCACGAAGGCCCAAAACCTTCCTCAATTCAACCCAATGCTCTCAGGATTTGGTTGTTACCCTTAAATTACCATTTGAACCTCAATCGTAATACCCCTCAGATTTGCCTGATAACTTACAACTCCCCACATGGTTGGCCCTTCCAGCAGAAGTTGTAGGCCCCTGAATCAGTTTGACCGTTCCTGGACATCCTTCCTGACTGCAGTCCAAAACCTTCAGGCCAATATCACCACGATATGGCTGAAAGCACTTACAATCCCCAACAAGACTGATCTGCCTAGCGTTGAAAGTAGGCCTGAGTCAAGGTGACCAGCCCTGTCCCTCCTTCTGACTGCAGTGCCACACCCCTATGGCCCTGGCATTTTGTTACAAACTTTATCATCAATATCAAAGCATACTTCCTAGTGATATTCTGATTGGATGGTCGGTGCTTAGCATCTTTTTAATCTCTTTAGTCCGGTTCCTGCCTTGGTCCAGACAAACCCATTCATCGCAATGTTATTTCCATGACCAAAACAATGGACTCCATCCAGGTGTGATGTCTCTGGCTCCCAAGATGATGTGCATGTGATAAAGTCCATTTCTCCTTAGCTGTTCTTGATGTTTCTTTGCATAATGGCTGTTGTCTGGGGCCATCTGCTAGTATGGTCTCCCAGTTTATTTAATTAGATTGTCTGATGGCACCTCCTTTGTGTCTTTGAGATGATAATGTCCCAGTCTTTACATAGCATCAACTCAGTTTCAGTATTGACATGCATTGAAGATTAACCCCGGGCAGTACAGCCTACCTCTGTGCCTTGAGGCTTGGCCTGTTTGTTCTGCAGTGTTTATGTCCATGAAGCAAAGTTTCTTGGGGTTTTATATTTAATAAAAGTCCAGTTGGAGGGGATTCCGATCCTACAAATTTGAAAAGGCCAAGCTTAGGCCCATGAAGATAAAAGCAAAGAACTGCGGAAATCCAAAACAAAAATCAAAATACCTGGAAAAACTCAGCAGGTCTGACAGCATCTGTGGAGAGGAACACAGTTAATGTTTCGAGTCTGTATGACTCTTCAACAGAACTAAGGAAAAATAGAAAAGAGGTGAGATATAAGCTGGTTTAAGGGGGTGTGGGACAAGTAGAGCTGGATAGAGGGCCAGTGATAGGTGGAGATAACCAAAAGATGTCATAGACAAAAGGACAAAGAGGTGTTGAAGGTGATGATATTATTTAAGGAATGTGCTATTAGGTGACATTAAGGGTAGAAAGCAGGACGAGCAAGGTACAGATAGCCCTAGTTGGGGTGGGGTGGGGGGTAGGAATTGAAAAAGGCTAAAAGTATGTTATTTCCATCCATTGTTTTATCTCTACCTTTTAGCCTTTTTTGATTCCTTCACCCCACCCCACCCCCACTAGGGCTATCTGTAACCTGCTTGTCTTGCTTTCTACCCTTAATTAGCACATTCCTTCGATAATATCACCACCTTCAACAACTCTTTGTCCTTTTGTCCGTAACATCTTTTGGTTATCTCCACCTATCACTGGCCCTCAATCCAGCTCTACTTGTCCCACCACCACCACCGCCCCCCCCCCCCCCCCCCCCCTTAAACCAGCTTAAATTTCACTTTTCTATTTTTACTTAGTTCTGTTGAAGGGTCATTCGGACTCGAAACGTTAACTGTGTTCCTCTCCCCAGATGCTGCTAGACCTGCTGAGTTTTTCCAGGTATTTTTGTTTTTGTGTTGGGGGATCTGGCTGACCTCTCCTCTCCGCAGATGGTGCTGAGGACAATTCTCGTGGCCCAATAACAACTAAGTCAGAGACCAGCACAAAGAGGATTGAACCCAAATCCCATTTGTACATTGAACCATTGGAAGAGGCTAACTACAAAGCACCAATAATGAGAGATTGACTCCTTTACGCAGAACAGAGGAAAAATTCATAATGTTGCCAAGAAATAGTGACATTAAGGGTAGAAAGCAGGATAAGCAAGGTACAGATAGCCCCAGTGGGGGTGGGGTGGGGTGAAGGGAGGGGATCGAAATAGGCTAAAAGGTAGAGATAAAACAATGGACGGAAATACATTTAAAAATAATGGAAATAGGTGGGAAAAGAAAAATCTAAATAAATTATTGGGAAAAAGAGGGATTGTAAAGGGGGTGGGGATGGAGGAGAGAGTTCATGATCTAAAATTGTTGAACTCAATATTCAGTCCAGAAGGCTGTAAAGTGCCTAGTTGGAAGATGAGGTGTTGTTCCTCCAGTTTGCGTTGAGCTTCACTGGAACAATGCAGCAGGCCAAGGACGGACATGTGGGCATGAGAGCAGGGTGGAGTGTTGAAATGGCAAACGACAGGGAGGTCTGGGTAATGCTTGCAGACAGACTGAAGGTGTTCTGCAAAGCGATCACCCAGTCTGTGTTTGGTATCTCCAATGTAGAGGAAACCACATTGGGAGCAGCAAATGCAGTAGACTAAATTGAGGGAAGTGCAAGTGGAATGCTGCTTCATTTGAAAGGAGTGTTTGGGCCCTTGGACGGTGAGGGGAGGGGAAGTAAAGGGGCAGGTGTTGCACCTTCTGCAGTTGGCATGGGAAGGTGCTGTGGGAGGAGGTTGAAGTATAGGGGGTGAAGTACTGGAACCAGAATCCCTATAGGGCGTGGAAGTCACAGAGTGTCCCATTAACCCAGAAACCCACTAACTAATGACAATTAGACATGTAAAGGTGCCTGGGTTTGAGCCAGTAAATTCATGGGTTATAGAGTTAGGCAAAGAGTTAAACCTGACAAAAACAGCTCAGCACAGCAGCCAAACAAAAGTCATAGTAACAGTCTTTGTGAAAGACAGTATGAGGCTAGTGCCAGAGACTCACCCAATGAGCCCACCAGTTTTACTCTGTTCTATGGACACCAAATCCACTGAAACTAATTGAGGAGAGGCTTTTAGAACAGGAGGAGGAAGTCTCCATCTTAGACTACATAGCAGTGTTCCGGGAGTGACTCATGAGAGCTGGTGACATTTATAAAGCTCCCAGAGCAGCTTGGCTATTGTTGGCAGTTTGGGAGCTAACAGTCAGGTAAAACACCCAAACCTCATTCATGAACTTAACCCAGCATCAGCAAGGGAAAGACACAAGGTTACTGACCAGAGGTGACTGTAAAATGACTAAGATTAAGCAACTTTTAAATTTTGATACCAAGCTAATCTGTAAATTAAGTAACCTTTGTGGAAAAGTTTGAAACACAGAATGTAAGCTTATTCTGTTGGAGCTTGTTTCTCCAACCGTACCACCTAAAAATTATCCACATTGCTGGGATATCAAAAGTGATTGCAGACGCCCTCTCTAGAACTTAAACTGGTTAGAACTGAAGAGATAATACTGACCAAGGCTAGGAAAATGAATGTGTTTCTGAGTGTGTTTGTTGGTTTCTTTCTTCCTTTGTAATGAAATGAGAATGAATCGCATTTCATTGGTCGTGTGGGGTAAGTGTCACAACAGTGGATTACAACCCCGAACTACTTAGTGCGTATTGAACTTTTTAAGGAAGATGTGTTTTTTTTTAATGGCTTCTAAGCAAAGACACTGAGCAAAAGGTGTCTGAAAATGTAAAGTAAACACTTTCTGGAAAATTCCAATGTGGATTATCCTTGTCAAGCTAGTCCAGAGAGAACGTGGCCTACTTCAGCCAGAGACACTCGAAAGGAAGAAATGAAATGCAGAAGACTGAACTTTAATCTCCTGTGGTTGTGGAGACAATGGAGACTGATAACCACATCTCAGCAGAAACCATTTCCTGTTGAGTTATATCTCAAAATGTGGAAATGATCTGAGTTGAAAGAAAATGGACTCTGGGTGAAAGACATGTTTGTTTTTTCCCTTCCAGGAATACACAATGAAATGGGTTAAAAACTAAGCTGCAGGCCTGATCTGTGTGTCTCATTCTGGTATGCTAGTGTGTGCAGTGAGAGTTACAGCAACTAGGCATCCCTGCAGATTGCAGGTAAAAGTTTCTTTCTCTCTGTCTGTCGCTGGAGGCAAGTCAGCAAAGCCATAGTCAAAAAGGAAACGGGACAGCTTCTTCAGCCGACCCACAGAACCAAGTGTCTGGAAACTAACTGCTAAACAGCCAAAATCAGCTATACTGGAATCACCCAATTTAACAGCCACAACATTTCACCAACCATGCCTCATCTCTTTTAACTTTTATTTGGCCTCAATTTCTCACTTCTCATCTGTGTGTATATGTGTCGCTTTTTATGTTTTTTTTTCTCGGGGTTTTAGTAACTAATAAACTCACTCTTTCTTTGACTCAAGAAAGTCTTGTTAAATTGGCTCCTTCTAAAACAGAAACATGGACTGATAAAAGGTGCCCACGGGGGAAGGGATCCTTTTATACTAATCTTGTTGTGACCAACCGAGAAGGTTGAATAAAGAAGGGGAGCCAACTCATTCCTCCTCACCCAGGAGCCAACATTTTAATGCGTAAGTTGATTTTAAGTGGGGAAGGAGTGTAGTATATTGTAAGAGCTGCCCTCTCTCTGCTGCACTCTCTGTTGGGGGGGTGTAAACAAGGTCTTCAACACAGCTGCTTGCAGTGAGTCCACATGGTGAGTCTTTTCTCAGATCAGTAAGCAACACTCACAGCTTACATTCTCATCTAACTTTATAGTGTCAGCAAACTTTGTTACATTACTCTTGGTCTCTACTTTTAAGTCATTAATATAGATTGTAAACACCTAAAGCTCCAGCACTGATCCTTGGGGCACTCCAATAGTAACAACCTGCCAACTTGAAAATTCTCTATTCTTTGCTTTTTGCCCAATAGACAATCTTGTATCCATGCCAATATATTATCCCCAACTCTGTGAGCCCTTATCTTGTTTATTAACCTTTTGTGTGGCACCTTATCAAATGCCTTTTGGAAATCCAAGTGTGTTGAATGTTTACCCCATGGGGATGTGGATTCTTAGTCAATAAATATGTTCAAGACTAGGTCAAGAGATTTTTAGATGCTGAGGGAATCAGGGGATACAGGGATAATGTGGGAAATGTATAGTGAACATAGAAGATCAGCCATAATTATAGTAAATATATATTATAGTAAATTATAGTAAATATAGTGAAAAAGATTCAAAGGGCCTATTTTTATATTATATCCTGACGTAATCACACATATACTTGACACTATAAGCATAAGTAACTATTATTGGTAATAATTATACACCTCTGAATTTCTGGTGTCCAGTCATTTAGCACACTGACACACTTTTAGAATACACTTGTGGAGACAACGGAGACTGATTACCACATCTCAGCAGAAACCATCTCCTGTTGAGTTATACCTCAAAATGTGGAAATGATCTGAGTTGAAAGAAAATGGACTCTGGGTGAAAGACGTGTTTGTTTTTTCCCTTCCAGGAATACACAATGAAATGGGTTAAAAACTTAGCTGCAGGCCTGATCTGTGTGTCTCATTCTGGTATGCTAGTGTGTCCAGTGAAAATGCACCACCACAAGAGTGATTCATAATTTAGTGGCTACCCCTTACCAGTTAATTTATGTGACTCTTGGAATGGGTGGGTTGTTTCCATTGGAATTTAGAAGAGTGAGGGGTGACTTGATTGAAGCATATAAGACCCTGAACAGTCTTGACAAGGAGGATGTGGAGAGGATGTTTCCTCTCTGGGTGAGTCCAGAACTAAGGGGCACTGTTTTAAAATTAGGGGTCACCCTTTTAGGACAGGGATGTGGGCATTTTTTTTCCCAGAAAGCCGTGCAGCTTTGGAGCTCTCTGCCTCAGAAGGCGGTGGAAGCAAGATCATTGAATATTTTTAAGGCGGAGGTAGACGGATTCTTGGTATGCAAGGGGCTGTTAGGTTATCAGGGGTAGACGGGATGCAGATTTGAGGTTACTCTCAGATCAGCCATGATCTTATTAAGTGGCAGAGCAAGCCTGAGGGGCCAAATAGCCTACTCATGCTCCTTGTTTGTATGTTTGTATGCAATAACTTACTAAGGGCTGAATGTAAATGAAGAATTTAAAAGTTTCCTGCCAATCGTCTTTGTATTCTTTCCTCTTCAGTCATCCTAGTCTGTCTGACTGACACATACACTAGGACTGATTCATTATTAACTCTAAGTAATGTTTCTTGAAATACAACTAGCCTTTAAGCATTTGAGGATTTAAGTAGTCAAATTATGATACAAAAAGCAGGCAAGCCAAGCTAGAATGAATGTTCTGATAAACAATTTCTTAGGCATCCTTGGCTAGTGGTCTGAGAACTGAAACCATTTTGCCAATCCTAGACAACCCCAGCACTGAATTCCACATGCTGGTACTGCACTAAAGTCATGAAGACCATAGACAAGAACAAAGTATTATACAAAAATCCCATCTGAGAAGGAGAATGATTTCTGCATTTCAGGCATAAAGACAAACAGTTTAAAGTTGGTATACCATGCCACCCTTCAGATGCAATAGATGTCGACATTTAAGTCAATTTTGATGCCTTGAAAAATCCCTCCAAAAAATGGGCTGAACTCATTTGCCAAATATAAAAGTGAACCAACTGCATGGGTGTGAGTGGGCACCATTTTGAAGTGTCTTAAACTCCCATGCATCTTCACAACACAGCTTGCTTGATCCCTTGTGCCTCAGTCATGATGGCAGCAGTCTGAAGGCGGGGCACAGCAGGAGGTGCAGACCCACACAATCAGCAGCTTGTAAGTCAGAAGAAATTGTAGGTTGAGGGGGAATTGAAACATCAAAATAAAACAGACAAGCCTTCTCACGTCAATGCCTGAGGGTCCTATCTCAAGAGGTGAGTGAAGAAGGAGGACTCCGCAAGAAGTCCCACCTCCCACCTTCTGCATCCTGCACTCTGTCTGACCTCCATGACCGCTTTGTTGTCCAACAATAGGGAGCTCATCACTGGGATTCTTTCATTTGGATGGTGTTCATGCTACTGGCTTGTGGGCCTGCAATGATTCTGCCCTGTGAGCCATCAAGTGGGCATTGTTTGTATTACAATCATACCTATTATAACCAATTCATATACTTGTACTAGCTTAGTGATTCACATTATCCTTCATATGGGCAAAATGATTTAAGAACCAGCTAAACAGTTCAGCTGCCTTGTGAGATGACAGGAGTGAACAAGGAGGAACACTAATATCAGTGAGCATAGATAGGTTACTATGCCAACCAAATATTTTCGTTGAGCTGGCAACAATGATGTTCTGTTAAAATGTGTTTTGTAGATGTTTGATTGTTAGTATGTCATTTGTTTATTATCTATGATTATTAAAATTATATCTTTGGTAGGTTGATAATTGTTTAGAGTTTTCTTTTGCTTGACAAAATTTTAAGCAGTTGTCAATAACCAGTTGTAGTTTTAATAATGGCATAATAATATCAACAGCAAAGATACATTTTGTGTAAACCTCTATCATGTTCATTAGCAAGTGTTATTTTTCTTAAATGTGGAAATGATAAATGGAGTAATTATGGTTTTATTTAGTGTGAAATGTACCTTTAAGAACAATACTTGTTAGGCAAGATCACATGATCTGTAGTAACCAATAGGACAATAGCTCACACTGCCTCAGCAGTCAGTGTAGAGTTTGAGTTGAAAGCATACATGTAGTTGCCACTGAGTACATTGTAAATAAACTTTAAATTTCCACCCAAGAAGTGTCTGCAGATCAACCCTATCATTAATAGCACAACTCAGCCACCCTTGCAACAAACTGGTGATGAGGATAAAACAGGATTGAACAGAAGAAATCAAGTTAGAAAGAAATCAGCACTATACCTTACCCAGTAATTGTAAGTAGTAAGCTCTATTAGAATTGAAGAAGTTATCCTCCCTCAAAATGCCACAATTTGGGACAATTGATCCTTTTGAACCAGCCACAAATGACTGGTCTCAATACATAGCACATCTCACTTTCTTTTTTCAAATGAATGCAATTACAAGGGAAAAGAAGAGGCGAGCAATTGTCTTGAGTACTTGTGCGAGCAAAACCTACAGTCTGATTCAAAGTTTGTTGGCACACTGCTCCAGATTCAAAATTTTTTTATAAATTAGTGGACCATGTGAAGGGTCACTTTCAACCCAAGCCCTCAATCACAATGCAAAGGTTCAGGTTTAATTCACAAAACAGAATCCCGGTTGAGACAATTGCATGCTACATGGCAAATTTGAGGCAGCTAATGGAACATCGCGAGTTCGGTACAACTCTGAACGACATGCTCAGAGATCAGTTAGTGTGTAGTGTAAAAGAAGATACTATTCAGAAAAGATTATTGTTCAAAGTGAATCGGGGTTTCAAGAAGGCGCTAGAAATAGTGTTGGTAGCAGTAAGAGATTCAAAAGCAATACAGGGTGAGCAAAATGGCATCGTCCTCCACATCGGGTGGGAAACCTCAGCTGAAAGAGGCACGAAAAAGTGAGACTCCGCCCAGAAGCGGAAAACAGCCCCCTAGGCTGAAGAATAAAGAAAAATAACTTAGCGGCAAAATCAAAGAATAACTTTAATAGAGATGGAAACAATCAGCCTTTTTAGTGATTGGCAGTTTAAAAAAAATTGATTGCTGCTATTGTCACAGAATTGGACATATGATGGGGCAATGTAAAGAAGGATTCAAGCAGACTTTTAAACAAAAGAAGAAGCCCAAAGCAATCTACAACGTAGAAGGACCTAAAACAACAAATTCAGACGTTTATTCGTTGTTTAATCTGAAAGTTCGAAAGAGAACCAATATTTGTCACAGTGAAAGTAAAATGGCAAACCTGTTAGACATGGGAGCTTTCACTACAGTAATTGGGGAACATACTTTCAAGATACTTGAATGATGGTGCATATCAATTAAGTTTAGAAGAAACAGCCACCATGCTAAAAACATATGTGGGTGAAGACATTCAAGTAAAAGGCATAAGCAGAGTAACTGTCCATTATGGAAACCAATCAGCAAAGCTACCAGCGTTAGTATTGAGAAGCAGAGGCCCAAGCCTTCTGGGGCAAAATTGACTAAGGGAAAATAACCTTGACTGGCCATTGAGATTCCAAAAGGAAGCTGGAAGTGTTCCTGTTTTGAAAAAGAAGTGTGCAAGGACTTAACAACCTGAAGAAATGCTGGCTCTCTTAAGCCAAAACCTGGAAGAACTGCAGAAGAAACTTGAAGAGACCCTGCTTGATGACAGAGTTCAAGACGAGGTGAGCAACCTTCAAAGGGAAAAAGAAAACCTGCTGACAGACCTTCACACACTACAAGATTCCCTCAAGCCAAAGTTTGTACTTCTGGAAAAGTATGAAGAGAAACAGAAAGAATTTAGCACCTTTCCGAACAAACTGAAGAACGAGTTGGCAGAGAGAGACACAACAATGTTCAATTTTCCAGGAGGCAGCAAACAAATATAAAAAAGAGACAGAATAGCTGAAGAATCAGCTAAATGAAGCCAAAGAGGCTCTGGAAGCAATGATGTTCTGCTAAAATATGTTTTGTAGATATTTGATTGTTAGTACATCATTTGTTTATTATCTATAATTATTAAAATCATATCTTCTGGAGATGGGAAGCAAAAGTTGCAGAGTTTCCCAAGAAGCAGACAGATAATGAAATCTTGGGAGACTCAGCCACTGAGCTCAGACAAGTTGAGCTTGCACCTGAGAGAAGTCTGGCTAACTGTGAAGTCAAAAAGAAGTCCAAGATTAAAGTCTGCGCAAGAAAAAGAAACCTGCACATTCCAAGTGAGGGAGGTAAACTATTTGTGTCACCAGGTAGATTCTCAGGACCTCCAACTGATTGAGGAGAAAGTGAGAGCCATAAGAGAGGCACCTGCACCAAAGAATGCCTCAGTGCTCAAATCATTCCTAGGAATGATCAGCTATTATGGGCTGTTCTTATCGAATTTGTATGCAGTACTGGCCTCCCTGCATTCTATAAGACCATTAGACAGTAAGAGATAGGAGCAGAAGTAGGCCATTCAGCCCATTGAATCTGCTCCGCCATTCAATGAGATCACGGTTGATCTGATAACCCTCAAATCCATTTTCATGCCTTTTCTCCATACCCCTTGATTCCCTTACTGATTACAAATCTGTCTATCTCAGCATTGAATATACTTAACGATCCAGCCTCTACAGCTTTCTGTGGTAAAGAATTTCACAGATTGACTACCCTCTGAGAGAAGAAATTCCTCCTCACTTCTGTTTTAAATGGGCGCCCCCTTACTCTGAAATTATGCCCTCTGGTCCTAGATTCTCCCATAAGGGGAAACAACCTCTCAGCAACTACCCTGCCAAGCCCCCTAAGAATCTTATATGTTTCAATAAAGTCACTTCTCATTCTTCTAAACTCCAATAAGTACAGGCCCAACCTACTCCACTTCTCCTCACAAGAAAATCCCTCTATATCTGGGATCAACCTAGTGAACCTTCTCTGGACTGCCTCCAATGCCAGTATATCTTCCCTTAGATAAGGGGACCAAAACTGTTCACAGTATTCTAGGTGTGGTATAAATAGTGCCTTTTATAGTTTTAGCAAGACTTCCCTATTTTTATACTCCATTCCCTTTGAAATAAAGGCCAACATTCTATTTGCCTTCCCTATTACCTGCTGAACTCGTATTTGTGATTCATGCATGAGGACGCCCAAATCCCTCAGTGCTGCAGCTTTCTTCAGTCTTTCTCCATTTAATTAATATTCAGCTTCTCTATTATTCCTGCCAAAGTGCATAACCTCACATTTTCCCACATTATATTCCATCTGCCATGTTTTCGCCCACTCACTTAACCTGTCTATATCCCTCTCTAAACTCCTTGTGTCATCCTCATCACTTGCTTTCCCACCTATTTTTGTGTCATCCGCAAACTTAGCTATAGTACATTCACTTCCCTCAACAAAGTCATTAATATATATTGTAAATAATTGTGGCCCCAGCACTGATCCCTGTGGCACTCCACTAGTTACAGGTTGCCATCTCAAAAATGTCCCCCTTATCCCAACTCTCTGTCTTTTATTAGTTAGCCAATCCTCTGTCCATGCTAATACACTACCCCCAACACATGGGCTTTTATCTTATTAAGTAGCCTTATGTGCGGTACCTTATCGAACGCCTTTTGGAAATCCAAATATATTACATCTACTGGTTCCCCTTTATCCATCCTGCTTGTTACCTTCTCAAAGAATTCTAATAAATTTGTCAGGCATGATTTCCCCTTCATGAAGCCATGCTGATTCTGCTTGATTATATTATGCATTTCTAAATGCTCTGCTATTATACCTTTTATAATAGACTCTAACATTTTCCCAATGACAGATGTTAAGCTAACTGGCCTGTAGTTACCTGTTTTTTTGTCTCATTCCCTTTTTGAATAAGGGTGTTACATTGGCAGTTTTCCAATCCTCTGAGACTTTACCAGAATCTAAAGATTCTTGGAAGATTGTTACCAGTGCATCCACTATCTCTGCAGCTATTTCCTTTAATATCCTAGGACACAACCCATCAGGTCCAGGTGACTTATCAGCCTTTAGCCCCATTAGTTTCCCTAGTACTTTTTCTCCAGTGATAGTTATTGTATTTATTTCCTTCCCCCCTTCTCTACTCAAAAAGAACCAGCGTAGGTCTTGGGAGACGCCCCAGAAAGAAGCTTTCATAAAGGTGAAACAATTGTTGCACTTGTCCAATCTATTAGTGTATTATGACCGGACGAAAGAATTGGTGCTGGCATGTGACATGTCTCCCTACGGAGTGGGAGCAGTGCTCTCTCATCAGATGGACGACGCCACAGAATGGCCAATAGGTTGCATATCAAGAACGTTCACCACAGCAGAAAAGGGATACTCACAGATAGGAAAAGGCCTGTCCATCATCTTTGTGTCAAAAAATTTCACCAGCATGTACACGGTCACCATTTTACAATCATTTCAGACCACAAACTGTTGCTAAGTTTGTTCAGTAAGGATAAGGCTATACCACCCTTAGCTTCAGCAAGAATACAATGATGGGCTTTAATTCTGGCAGCACATGAATACACTTTCGTTCATAGGCCTGGCAATCAAATTGCAAATGGTGATGCCCTTAGTCATTTGCCTTTACAAGAAACTGATGAGCACATCCCAGTTCCACAGGAACTTGTTTTACTGTTAAATTTCTTAGATTCCTCACTGGTATGTGCTGGACAGATCAGAGAGTGGACAAGTTGGGACCCAGTCCTATCTCAAGTACGAGAACAAGTGCTACATGGTTGGTCACAGGAGCCCGTATCTGATGAAACTAAACTATACTTCAACAGAAGACATGAAATAACCAGCCAGGATGGCATCTTATTGTGGGGAGCATGAGTGACAGTTCCTCCAAAGGGAAGGGAACCACTTTTAATTGAACTACACAGTGCCCATCCAGAAATTTCCCGATTGAACACCATAGCACGCAGCTATCTATGGTGGCCTGGGATGGATGGCGAAATAGAGAGTTTAGTAAAGCACTGTGTGCAATGTCAGCAACTGCAAAAGTTGCCAGTGACAGCTCCATTACACCCATGGGAGTGGCCAGGTAGACCCTGGGTGCCGTTACACATTGACTACGTTGGACCTTTCCTGGGAACAACGTTCCTGCTCATTGTCAATGCCCATTCAAAATGGTTGAACGTATATGAGGTGAAGTCACCAATGTCAGTTGCTACAATTGAGAAACTACGTCAGAGTTTTGCCATTCACGGACTACCAGAAGTAGTTGTTTCCGATAACGGCACGGCATTTACGAGTGCTGAGTTTCAACGGTTTATCAGTCTCAACAGTATCACTCATGTGAAAGCTGCACCGTACCATTCTACCTCAAATGGCCTGGCCAAAGGGCGGTTCAAACGTTCAAGGCAAGCACAAAAGAGCTAACTGGCGGTTCCTTGGCAACCAAGTTAGCACGCTTTCTTTTTCATTACAGGACTATCCCTCACACAACAACAAGTGTCACACCTGTGGAGTTATTATTGAAACACAGTCTCAAGACGAGATTGAGCTTAATAATGCCGAATTTAGAGGGGAAGGTGGAATGGAGTCAGAGAAACCAGAAAACTAGACACAGTTGGCATGGTCATGAGAGGAAATTTACCGTGGGAGAGCTGGTGTACTTGGGGAAGGACCAAAGTGGTTATTTATTTCACAAAGTGAAATAAGTGCGGTGACTGGACCTCTATCTTACCACGTGGAGGTCAGAATACATGTTAAATGGTCACATGTGGACCATTTAAGGAAGAGAGAATCACCAAAATTTGGTTCCATCAGTGACCACCGGGTCTGCGTTTCCTGTTGAGGATACTCAACCCAGGACTGACATGTCTGATGTTCCTGTAAGAGCTGAGGATACAGAACTGCAAGTGCCCACCGAAGCATCTGAAATTCTGGAAAAGGATGTTCCTGACAAAGAATCTGAAGTTGTGGAGCTGCGATGTTCCACACGTACCAGGAAACCACCTGAAAGATTGAACTTGTAAATTCCTTACTCAGTATAAATATTATGTTGTCTTGAAAAATATGTACTTGTAAATATAATATGCATAGCCAAGTTAAAGGGGGCAGGATGTAATAATTATGGTTTTTTTTAGTGTAAGAATTCTCAAAGCCTTCTGACACATGCAGAGTCTCACTCATGAGCCTTTAAGAATAATACTTGTTAGGCAAGATCACATGATCTGTAGTAACCAACAGGAGAGTAGCTCGGGCTACCTCAGCAGTCAGTGTAGAGTTTAAGTTGGAGTTGAAAGCACAAGTGTAGTTGCTGTTGAGTACTTTGCAAATAGACTTTAAGTTTCCACACAAGAAGTGTCTGCAGATCAATTCTATCATTAATAGCACAACTCAGCTACCCTTACAACAATAATAAAGTGTTCCACATACAACAAATTTAGAACGAATTTGAATGGTAACTGTTAACACAATTAATTTTATCTATGCAGCCTTCAACAATTCAACATAACTTGTTAAGTGGTCCTCTAGCCACAATAACTGCCCACCTCTGCTCTTAACAGACATAGAATATAAATATTTGTGCTCATTTTTGGTTTGAGGGGGATTTATCAGGCATTTTGGAGGCAGTGGGTGAAAATTGACTCAGGTAACGCTGCTTGCAGTGGAGGTCTTGTGCCACCCTACCTGTGCACCCTCCCCCCCCCGCCCCCCAACTCATGCCACCAGCCACTTTCTGTGCGGCCCACATGCAAAGATAGGGGGGCATGCAGGTGGGACCCTATATGTGTCTGAAGGCTTTGAGTTGACTGAAGAGTAGGCTGTTTGTACCATGTGGTCTGCAAACAACACTGCCTGGCCCTCCTGCTCTGCGCAAAGGCCGAGGGCAGCATTCAGGAGTGGAGAGCAGCACAGAATCCACTCGAGGCAATGCCAGAATATTTCAATTCAGGTGAGTACACAAACTTTGCAATGTTGCCTACCTCAATCTGAACATTGCAGATGCCCTAAATTTAATCTTCCAAAGTTCTCACGTTCCATTGGTATTACTGCATTGGAAGTGTGGTGGCGATCCTACTTACAAGCATAAATGGGATTTCTGCCACCTCGCTGCCAAAGTGAGAGCAGCTCTTAGGAAATTTCCAGCCTATGCCGTGAGTTGCCATCAGCCCATCACTGCTCTTTATTTAAGAATATTCAAACTTGCCATCCTTACCCTGTCTGGCCTATATGCAACTTCAGTCCCACACCAACTTGCTTTACTCTTAAATGCCCTCTGATGTGGTCTAGTATGCCATGTCATACTAGCAAGCTGCTACAAAGAGAAAGGTTCATGACCGCCATCTGGGGAGGAAATAGGGGATGGGCAATAAATGCCGACCTTGACAGCAACAGCCACATCCCAAGAATGAGTCAAAAAAAGAACAAAAAACATATTGTACAGAGACATTAAACCGAGGCCCTATCTATCTGCTTGGGTACATTTAAAAGATCTATGATGCTATTTTGAAGAAGAGCAGGGGAGTTCTCCCTGGTGTTATATAAACTGAATACAGACACAAATTACTTATGGACATATTGAACTTTTTATGGAAGATTGGTGTGTTTTTTTTTAAGGAAATACAAGCAAGGATACTGAACAAAAGATGGCTGATAATGTAAAGTGACAACTTTCTGGAAAATTCCTGCGAATTATACTGACAGACCTATGTTGAGAGAACATGGGACAACACACAGGTGCCATGGTCTCCTTCAAGCAGAGACACTTAAAAAGGAGATAAGAAAGATGCAAAAGACTGAACTTTAATCTCCTGTGGTTGCAGAGACAAAAGACTGATTACCACATCTCAGCAGTTATTTAAAATCCATCTCCTGAAAATTCATATCTCAGAATGTGTAAAATGGTCAGAGATCAAAGAATACAGACTCTGAGGGAAAGGCATGTTTTTTTTCCCTTTTCAAGAATACAAGAGAAAAATGGGTTAAAAAGCTAGCTTCAGAGTGTGCTAGTGTGTTAGTGTGCTGTGAGAGTGAAAGCACAGGAAGATCAACTGGTCACCCCTGTAGTTGCAGGCAAAATCTCTCTCCCTCTCTGTTGCTGAAGGCAAGTCAGCAAAGTCACAATCAAAAAGGAAATAGAAGAGCTTCTACAGCCAACCTGAAGAACCAAACCTACTGCAAAATCAGGTCTACCGGAATCACCCAACTTAGTGGCCACAACTTTTCACCATCTAGGCCTCATAGACAAGCCAAAGACTGATTCATAAATCTTTTTAAACTTTTATTTAGACTCAGCTCCTCATTTCTGGTCCATTTTTATTATTTTTTCTCTGAATTTCTTAGTAACTAATAAAATTACTCTTTCTTTGGCTTGAGAAAGCTTTGGCTCCTCAAAAAATAAATACATTTGGACTGGGAAAAGGTATCCACAGAAGAAGGAATCCCTTTTAAATTAACCTTGTTGCAACCAACCGAGGAGGTTCAATAAAGAAGGGGAACCTGCTCATTCCTCCTCACCCGGGAGCATAACAAAATTGGGGTCCCATTCAAGAAGTTAACAAATTGGGTAAACTCGCCCGGGGACCGGTCGTAACACTGGTGTCCTGACCAATATTTATCCCTCAATCGACATCACTAAAACAGATTATCTGGTCATTATCAAATTGCTGTTTGTGGGAGCTTGCTGTGCACAAATTAGCTGCTGTATTTCCTACAATACAACAGTGACTACACTTCAAAAGTATTTCATTGGCTATAAAGCACATTGAGACATCAGGTGGTCATGAAAAGTGCTTTTCAAATGCAAATCTTTTTTTAAGAATGTGCAGCACACAAATAGGCTTCGCAGCCCAACTTATCTATGTCAGTTTCTATTTCTCATTACCATTTTCTCACTCTATTTATCTCTTGCTAGCCTACCCACATATCACACTTTCCCTCAGGTCCACACGAAACTATGATTTAATATATCAATGCTATCTGCTTCAATCACTCCATTTAGCAGTAAGTTCCACACTCTCAGCACTTGCCTTGTGAAGAAATGTCATGAAGTATTTGATATGAAAACTGAAAATGCTGGAAATACTCAGCAGGTCTGGCAGCCTCTGTGGAGAGAGAAACGGAGTTAACGTTACACGATGCTATTTCACCAGAACTGGGAAAAATTAGAAATGTAATAGGTTTTATGTAAGTGATTATGGGGGGAGAAAAAGGTCAAAGGGGAGGGTCTGTGATAGGGTCAAAGGAAAGAGAGGTTAAATGATGAAAAGGTTCATGCGCAAGCCATTGGCTGTACTGTTATTCACCATTCCTCTCCGCAGATGCTGTCGGACCTGCTGAGTTTTCCCAGGTATTTTTATTTTTGTTTTGGATTTCCAGCATCCGCAGTTTTTTGCTTTTATTTTGTTATTCACCATGTTGTCTTCCTTTACACTCTCAGTGGGGCTAATTGTAATGTTGTAGGTGAATTCAATGTCCTGTAAGCACTCTGTCAGCCAACACTCTGAGATTGACCCACATTTGGACAGTACTGACCCTGCCCTGTAGGCCCCTCATTTCCTTACCTTGACTGACTGCCCCCACCACCTCCCACAACACCGAGGACGTTTGGCCCTGCCCACTTCTCTACTCCATGACTCCAACCTCACCCCTGTCCTCCCTTGAGTCCTCTTCCACTCCTCCATGCCCCAGGCCCCTCTCCACCACCCCCTACTCCTACCCAGCCGCTGCTGACTCACCCTTGCTGGCAACTAGCCTCCATTCAAGACTCCATTCTCCTGCTGCCCTCCCTTGTGCTGTAGAGTTAAACAAGGAAAAATGTTGACCTTACACACAACTGCACAGAGCAGGCTGTGGTTGGAGGTGATTGCAGAGATTGCTTAACCAGCCACAGTTCTCTATCAGACGGGACTGTCACACTTGTTCCTGTGTCTAATTTAAAATTAGTAATATGCCCATTGATGCATATGTTGGCATTCCAGAAGGTATATCTAGGATCTTTAATCTTGCTTAGGAAGCATTGTTGTTCTTCATCTTGGTGTGACTCTTCTATTTCGTTGATGGCTTTTTGTACAGACATTTGCTGGTCATCCTCTGTATGTTTAGTTTTGACCTGCACATTTTCCCAAAGTGACCCAGCCTTTTACAGTGGAAGCATTCTGCCGTGTTTGTACGATGCTGTTCGCACCTGTGAGGCTTTTTGCTGCCACAGTGTTGGCATGGTTTACCGCCATCTTGAGTTTTAATTCCAAACAGTCTTCTTTGCCCTGGAGTGTCTTTCGCATTTCATTGTTTAATGTGTTGCATTGTCATCGGCGGTGTTCTGTACCATGATTTATCTTCTCCTCTCAAGATGGATCTGTTTGATGATGGACCTCACGCTGTCTGACAATCTGTATCGTCTTCTCCAAAGTTAAATCTTCTTTGATGGAGAGTTCTGATGCAGAGTCATACGGACTCGAAACATTAACTCTGGCTTCCTCTCCACAGATGCTGTCAGACCTGCTAAGTTTTTCTAGCTATTTTTGTTTCTGTTTCAGATTTCCAGCATCTGCAGTATTTTGCTTTTATCTTAAATCTTCTTTGGATTGGAGCAGGTCAGAAAGGGTATCGTCAGTTACCCTAACAATTATACAGTCTGGTATCAGCTCATACTTAACTTCATCATATTTACAGCCAACCAATGCAAATCGTTGATGAAGGTGTCCAGAGGCTTTTAGATGCTCCAATTAAACATTGCTGTTTCCAAAATTTTGTTGCTCCATAGGTTGAAGTAACTGTCAAAGGATTTTATGTCTGCTTCCAATTTGTCAGATCAATGCCTTGTTTGGCTATCAGAAATTGCACCAATTGAATAATACCAATGCATTAACTTGCTCAGCCTCCGATTTATTACTTAATCCTGATGCAATTCTGTATCTTACAAACCTCCTCCTCCATAGTTGCCCAATTCTGTGTCTGGTCTGGCCCTTCCATCTGCCCAAACTGTTCTGGTAAAGTAAATCTTGAATTCATCACTGTTTTCAGCTCAGGAGAGGTTTGCTTTAAATTTTTAAAATAGTGCTGCAGTAATTGAGCTTTCCTGTGCTCATCAAGGTTTTCCAGATGCCAACCGCTGTTACTGAGCCGTTTCAAACTTTCTCAGAATTTCAGTAAGAATCGACACAATGATTATTAAGGCCAGTAAGATACTTTGCTGTTGCTGGAGGATCAAATTTAGTAGCCGCTTTTGTCTTCTCCCTTTTTTTCAGCACGTGTTATTGTGCCAACTCTGGACCCGGGCTGTGGTGTATTTCAGGCTGCGCACTTAAAAAATGAACCGTCTCCCGGTGCTGCCTGGTTACTGCGCCTTGCTAAGAATCATTCTAAGCCTTTTTGAAAGTTTGGAAGGGAGCTCACCCTCCCTCGATCGTCGCTAGGTTCTTTGACTCTGCTTTTTGATCAGGATTTTTAATGAACTTGCATGTGCAGTAATGGGGTCCTTCTTGAACAAAAAGTAAAAAATACCTGGAAAAACTCAGCAGGTTTGGCAGCATCGGCGGAGAAGAGTACAGTTGACGTTTCGAGTCCTCATGACCCTTCAACAGAACCATGTCAAAATAGGAGAGGGGTGAAATATAAACTGGTTTAAGGGGGTGGGGGGGGGGGGTGGGGGCAGAGAGAAGGGGGGGTGGTTGTTGGGACAAGCAAGCAGTGATCCCTTCTTGAGTTACACATTTGATCTCTGCCTCTCAGCCTCCATGTCCATTATGGATCTCTTCTGGTGATTTCCAACTGTTTCATCGAAGTCTTCCATTTGGGCCCTTTCTTTTCAGGTCAGACAGCAGATTTTTCCATTTTTATTTTCGGAGATTTCGGGGTGCTTCACCTACTGCCTCCAAGTTGTATGTTGTTGTGGTTGGTTAAAGAAGAGTTTCAGAGGCATAGAAACTGAACAGTAACTAGTTATTGTGGAACATAACTATGTACTGACATACAAGACAGTAGGCTTCTTCAATCCAGGCCATGAGCTTTCTCCATTCAGGCTACTTACTACAAGTCACTACAAGCCCTTTACATCATTATGTGGCCGGTAGTATTTCCCCAGCCCCACATTAATCATTTCAGTCCTGAACACCTTAATACACAAGTTTTGACAAACTTTTCTTCAGTTTAAATTTAGATTAAAAGTCATGTCCTTACTTTCAACCATTGTTAATTTAATGGCCTAGCTAAACCTGAAGTGGCAGTTATCTGTCAATCTGAAAGTAGTTGTTCCAAATAGATAATAATTAGTACATAATTAGAAAGCTGAGCTAGCTAGCAATTCATCAGAGGTCCCTTGTATAACTTCACTGTAGGGAGATGTGGTCATAATAATAGAAAAGCAGGATATTTTTTAAAATGTGTGAAATTTGTAAGTGTTGATGTGATTTGGATGTGCTTGAGTTAGCGTGCAGGTGCAGCGAGGATTTAGAAAGGCAAATTGCATGTTGCCCTTCATTGCAAAAGGACTGGAGTACAAGAATAAAGAAATCTTGCTACAATTGTACAGGGTTTTGGTGAGACCACATCTGGAGTACTGTGTGTAGTTTTGGTCTCCACATTTAAGAAAGGATGTACTTGCATTGGAGGCAGTACAGTGAAGGCTGACTAGATTGGTCCCCTGACTAGGGGTTGTCCTATGATGAGAGGCTGAGTAAATTGGGCAGATATTCTCTGGAGTTTAGAAGAATGAGAGGTGATTTCATTGGAACCTACAAAATTCTGAGGGAGCTTGATTGGATAAATGCTGAGAAACTTGTTTCAGCTGGTCGGGGAATCTAAAACACAGGGACAGTCTCAGAATAAGGGGCCGATCATTTAGGACTGAGATGAGGAGAAATTACTTCACTCAAAGGGTAGTGATTCTATAGAATTCTCTGCCTCAGAGTGTTGTGGATTGTTGAATACATTTAAGGTTAGGATAGACAGAATTTTGGTCTCTTGGGGACTTAAAGGATATGGGGAGTGAACAGTAAAATAGAGTTAGAGACCAAGATCGGGCATGATTCTATTGAATGGCAGACCAGGCTTCATGGGCCCTATTGTCTACTCCTACTCCTATTTCTTGTGTTCACACACACTCAGTCACACATACATACAGTCACTCACTCACACATACCCACAATGAGCTATGTGAGAATGAGTGTATGTGTGAGAGAGTGTGTGAGTTTGTGTGTGTGTGAGAGAGTGTGTGTGCATGAGTTTGAGTGAGTCACTCACTCTCACACAGACTCACTCACACATGCACTCTCTTACACACACTCACTCCCACACAAACACACTCACTCACACATATACATATACTCACTTACTCACACACACTCGCTCTCACACACACACTCACTTACACATATACTCACTCACTCAATCACACACAACTCGCTCATTAACTCTCAGACGCTTCACTCACAAACACATGAGCCCACTCACTCAAGCTCACACAACTCACTCACTCACACTCACTCACTCAATCTCACACATTCACTTTCTCACTTGCATTCACTCTCACATTCACTCACTCTTTCTCACACTCATTCATTCTTTGCAGCTTTAGCGAAAAATCACAAACTTCTCAAGTTTTTTTTCCTATCTCTACCTCCTCATCCTTCATAATATCCTGGTGAACCTACAGTGCTCATTTTCTATTACTTTTATATTCTTCCTATTTAAGGGTGCTCAAAACCACACAGCCTATGTCTGGTTATAATCTTTCACAACCAGCACATACTCACATGCAGGCACAGGAGGTCTGGAGATTTTCTTGCTGAGGGGGAGTTTGGGTTGGCTGTGAAGGTGGCAAGATGCACTTCCTCTCAGTCCTGTCTAACACTCCAGCTGCCCTGACCCGAGTCTCGCTTTTGCTCTAACAGCCGCCTCTCCTCCTGGCCTCCCTAGCCAGTTCAGCTGTCTTGACTCCTGTAGTCATTCCAGGGGGCTGGATCCTATACGGGACCAGCAGAGCGCAGCCAAGGGTGGGCTGTCACCTAGAATGCACCTGGGCTGTAAAAAAAATGGCCATGCGGACTCAGACTCTGGCTCCAATAGCTCCTAAACTACAGAATTTTGTCCTGGAGCTGAGAAAGTGAGCACATTGAGACATGAGACAGTTGCTTAAGAGAGGGGTGGTGCTCTCTGGTGAAGAGTCATACGGACTCGAAACGTTAACTGTTTTCCTCTCTGCAGATGCTGTCAGACCTGCTGAGTTTTTCCAGGTATTTTTGTTTTCGTTTCGAATTTCCAGCATCCGCAGTTTTTTGCTTTTATCCTTACTGACCTCAACCAGAGTGGCTGAAACTGGCTTCAGAACTATTCAGTTAAGAAGGTAAAATCATGCAGGGTTTCCACGGCCTGCTGGAAAGCGCAGGTGTGTAGATTTTGAGTACAACAGCGCAACATTACCAATCTTCCAATTCTCTGGCACCATGCCTATAGCCAAAGAAGATTGGAAATTGATGATTAACAGCACAGTTGTCTCCGATTTTTAGTGGCCGTTCCAGCCTCACAGTTGGCAGACGGGCTAATCGGCCAAGCAGTCTTTGTACTTTTCATCAAACCTCATCCAAGGGCGGGATGAAATTTCCATGATGCATTAAAATAAAAATAAATATCTGTGGACAGCATGTTTATCAGCTATATTTTCAGGCGATTGATGATGATGCATGGACGCTTTCTTTTTGGCAGATGTTTAAACCTTTGCCTGCAGCTCTTTGCCTTCAGGGAGTTTTCTCGCAGTTCTCACCCGCACCCACGGAAATATCATCGCCTGCCCCCTTCCCCGCCCCTATCCCAGCAGCGCTGAGCTTTTCAGGGCGCGTTTTGTGCTGGTTGGCCGTTAACTGGCCAGCCAGCGTGAAATCGCGGTCAAGGGCTGATTGTGGTCAGGGGTCCGTTTCCCAACTGCTCCCAGAGCCATTGATCGCACACACCCGCCAGAGGTAAAATTCAGGCCTAGCAGTTTATCCACTTTCAAAGATACTAAACCCTTCACATTTCCTCCCTCACTATGTTTAACTCATCCAATAATTCACACTCATCCTCCTTAACTGCAAGGTCTGCATTTTCCCCCTCTTCTGTGAAGATAGATGCCAAGTATTCATTAATATTCATATACCCTTATCTTCTGCCTCCACACCCAAGCTATATTATTGGTCCCTAATCCATCCAATATTTCCTTAGTTATCCTCTTGCGCTTTAGGTATTTATAAAATATCTTTAAATTTTCCTTATTTTTATGTGCCAATATATTTTTCATGCCCTATCTGCTTTCCTAGTTTCCTTTTCAATTTCACTACTTTCTATACCCCACTAAGCTTTCTGCAATATTGAGCTCTTGGTATCTGACAGAAGCTTTCCTTCTTTTGTCACCTTACTTTGGATATTCTTTGACATCGGGTGGGGAGTGTGGGGGGGCGGTGATTCTGGATTTGGGAGCGTCACCCCCATTTCTTTGTAGAAAGGTATTTTTTCTGAATTCTCTTTATCTCCATCTTGAATGCCACTCACTGCTCTGACACGGATTTACCTTCAAAATGCTGTTTCCAATCCACTTTTACCAAATCACATCACGGCTTAGTAAAAGTGACCTCTCCCCAATTTAAAATCTTTGCTCAGTCTAACTTTATCCTTTTCCATAGCTACTTTAAATCAAACTGAATTATGATCACTGTCACCAAAATGATTTGTCACTGATACCCATTGCACCTGACCAGACCAGATTCATATCCCTCAAGCCAAGTCCAGAATTGCCTTTCTCTTGTTGGGTTTGCCACATACTAGCTAAAAAAGTTCTCTTAAATCAATTTTAAGTCACGCTTTCTTTTACACTAAATTTATCCCTCTTAAGTTAATTGAAATTCACTGCTTTTATTGAACTATTATTTCTACATTTCTCAGTCACGTGACTATGGCTGGAATTGTCCCTGAACTGCACTAAGGGTAGTGGTGGGCATGAAAAAAGACGTTTTTCCCGCCGGCCGCAATGGTGGGTTCTTGCGCCATTTCATCCGCTTCCCGGTGTGCCCCACCTCATTAATAATGCATGCACGGGAAACACGCCGGATCGCTGGCGGGCGAGCTCAGATTTCACTCTGGGCGCCAAATTTAAAGCACACCAGAGCGCAGCCTACTTCATATCTACAGACCATGACTGCTCCAGATGAAAGCAAAGAAGACGGCAGCCCCCAAATTTAATGACGCCTCTCTGGGGTGCCTGCTGGATACAGTGGAAGCCCACCCTAACACCTCTACCCCTGCTCGGGATGAAGACCAGCCACCAAGCTCACCAAACCAGCATGTAACGTGGTGAGGGTTAACGTCCTCCAAAAGAGGGCACCCATCCAGTGCCACAAGAGGATGAATGATCTCCATTCTGCCAGGGTAAGTCATTTATCTCATCACTCACAAACCCATCACACATCCACAGTGTTTGCATTCAATGCCAGCTCAAAGGACATCACCACTCACTCTCTCACAAACACCCTCATCTCCCCTGCCCATTGTGTCCTCATCCCGTCCATAGCACCACTCACACTCCACACATGCCAGGCATCCTCCTCACCTGGCCTGGCAAGCATCTCACTTACGCTCTCCCCACCTGTCTCTGTATTGGTTAAGCTGGCCCATAAAAAGAAGGAGACGTTAGACTGGGGGAGGAAAGCCTGAAATCAAGGTCCTCACAGCCTTTGAAAATAGAGTCATCCAGCTGGCTGGACAAGACCTGCGCAGACGGTGAGGTGGGCGGCGCTCAACCAAGTGAGGATCCAGCAGTGCAACATCCATCAGACAACCATGCTGTGAATGATGTGTCCTGTTTCACAGTCCCCTGCCATGCACTAATTATCTCTCTCTTCTCTCTCAGGCACGTCCAGGAAACAGCTGAGTGTGGCCACAAGCCAGGCGATCAACTCCAGTCCCGAGGACACCTCCAAAGTGGAATCCGCAGATAGCAGCATTGAAGATCCATCAGAGTGCTCAGCCACGCCCACCATCAGCACAGAGCCACACACTCAGTGGGACCGAGCTCTAAATTAGCCTCAGGGTCACAATCTGGCATGCACAGCGGGCAGAGGCAGGGAAATCGAGGGTCCCGGCAGTTGGAGGACTGCTGGAGGCCAGGAATCTGCTGAGTCCGAGTCAGATGACAAGACTCTGCACTCGGTTCTACCTCAGTTGCTGGAGCTGCAAAGAGAAGCTTGGGAACATCATGAAGGGATGTCTCCTCAGATTGCAAGGCACGATGGAGAAGTCTGTCCGCCTTCACTCTGAGGTGATAGTGCTGGCATGCCAATGCTCCGAGGTCAGCCTCCAAATCCCCTCTTCTTGTGAGCCCAGCAGCTCCAGCTACACAGGCTGACAAGGGTGCCACTGTCACACCACAGGACCTCGAAAGCAGGCCAGGGCCCTCCAGGCCTCGGCTTTCCAGAGGACACTGCCAAGGTCATCACAGACAGGGCTTAGCAGTCAGCAGGCTGCCTCCACCTCCGCTATGGATGTCGGGGGAGCACCAAGACATAGTGGCAGGGTTAGGAAGGTTAAGAAGATGCAGTTACACCATGTGGGCATAAGTGTTAATCACTTGTACATACTGTTCACTATTGTAAATAAACTGTCAAGAATGTCTCCCTGCCCATGGCTCCTTGTTCTAATGAGCAGTGTTTGTGTCACTCAGGCGTAAAACCTTTCTGCACAAGATGAAGGCTGGTGTCTCAGTCCAGGGTCTCTTCCCTGTGCAGTATGTAACCTTCAGACCAAAGTGATGATCCAGCTTCACAGTCACTCGACACATCAGTGATGCCTGCACCTCAATGGTGCATGTCATTGCTGCCAGAATGCCGTGGGAATTCCGTCATTCTCTCTGTGTGCTCTTAGCATCTTTGAGGTGGGGCTGGTCCCCCAACTCTTCAGCATCTGTGTCCAGTGATGCTGTGGTCCTGAAGGGGCCAGGTGCTGAATAATGACATGTGCAGTCTTCGGCAACACTGGGTTCTTGCTGACTTACGGGAGCGATAAGCACCATCTATAGACTCTGGGTCTAGCGAGGCACCTACAAGCAATGGTCCGCTGTGGATCTTCAGCTGCATCCAGAGGAGGCCCTGCCGCCCCTTTATCTTAAGGGCAGTGCTCTTTCCTCTGCTGAGCCAGACGCCTCTGACACAACCTCCTCCTTCATCTCTGCTCCCTGTAAGCCATGAGGCATACAGTTAGATCACCATGATCTTGATGTTCTCTTCCAGCAGTTATCAAAGATAGAGACTAGCGGGTTAGCACATGTCTCCTAAGGACCTCTCTTGGTTAAGCCTTCGGTTCTGGCTGTGTCTCAAGGCCCCTTCCCGCATGCCAGAGAGCTGACCACCACTTGGATAGCCAGTGTGTAGTGCTATCCAAAACTCCACCCACCTCCGCCCCACTGCGCTTGATCAATTGGCGGCAGCTTCACCCACTGGACTGCATGCTTTGCTCGCAGCTTAGGTGCAGGCATTCTCCTAAACTGCACTGCAAGGCTGTGCTATTAGCTTGAACCATGGGGGCTACTAGTCCAACCCTGAATAAATACATTGCAATACAGCGCCTCCATCAATGACCGTTCCATGCCAACCTTTCACAAGGGGATTCTACGACTTGTCTGTCATCCAATTGTTTACAGCCCCCTAAAGCTCACATTAATTTGCAGTCTGCGTCCAAGGGGTGAAAAGTTCTGGAGCATTTGGTGGCACTTTCATGCTTTTGCATTGTGGAGTGGGCAGAAAAGCGTCAGAGGCCCAACCCCAAGCCTGTCAATGGGCCTGCTGCTCAACAGTCTCAGCTGCAGAAGAATGCTCACTTTTGACAAGCTTTTCCAAGTCCGTGGACGCTTCCCTCACCAGTGGTGCTTGTGCACTTCCGTCAGTCTGTGCTGCCTTGTCCCCGCATCCTCACCCCCGCACGCACCCCCACCCTGCCCCGTCCCACCTTTCCCCGGCACTGCACTGAAAGCCAGCCGGGAAAAAGCGACTTGCCTGTGCCCTCCTCTGAGTGAGCAGTGCCTCTTCCTGGTTGTCCTATCCCCTCACGAACACTGCACAAGGTTATGTAAGCTCACTTCCAAGTTCCCCTAGAAATTCAGCTCACCAGGTGCACACCTTTAAAGGCAGTAGTAAATCATGCCATTCCAAAGTCAATCCAATGGAGAATTAAATTTGATGTGAAGGGATGATTCTGGTGTGTGGGCACAATAATGAGATGCAAATGCATTAAAATGTGGGGAAGCAGTGGCATAGTGGTATTATCACTGCACTAGTAATCCAGAGACCCAGGGTAACAGTCTCAGGACCTGGGTTCAAATCGCACCACAACAGATGGTGGAATTTAAATCCAATAAATATCTGGAATTAAAAGTCTAATAATGACTATGAAACAACTGTCATTAAAAAAAACCCCATCTGGTTCACTAATGCCCTTTAGGGAAGGAAATCTGTTGTCCTTACCTGGTCTGGCCTACATGTGACTCCACCCAAAGAACTGTGGTTGACTCTTAAAAATGCCCTCTGAACAAGGGCAATTAGGGATGGGCAATAAATGCTGCCACCCTGTGAACAAATTTTTTTTAAAATTAATTTCTTGATGTTGGACGGCAGGAAACATGGCCCACCACAAACAGGGGAAGAGGACAATCGCCTCCTGGATTTACATTGCTGGGAATCACGAGTAGGACCACCTTGTGACATTTTCCGCTCTTGCTGCCAAACATGCTCGCCACAAATGGGAGCAGAAAATCCCAGCTCATATATTTGTTCTTCTATGAGTCTCTGAATGGAGGGTCTACAGTATATTCTCAGCAGTATTCCTGCCCCCTTTTTGTTCCTCAGTTCATGCCCTCATTTGACAATGGTGACCAATGAAGCTAAATTGACATTCATAAAGACTTTTTTTCAAAGGCGGAAGAGTTCCCCTTTGCACTATGAAGTTCTTGAGACAGGAACAGTTTTCAGCCAGAGTGATTAGAATTATAACTGCATGAATGAGCTGTTAAACATGGATTCCTTTATTAACTCTCATTTCAGTCAATTCCCTCTATTGGTACATGTGTGTGTGGTACCTTAAGTTGTTAAAATGTACAACACAATTTTCAATACACTGCATACACTATTCAAAGTAAATTGTAGACATTTCAGGCACTATTTTCACAATCTTAATAAGTCAGTTCAATGGACTCTGGGATAGTTCCCTTAGACTCGAATGCATGTTCCAAAAAGGGACAACTAGAATTAGGGGACACATTTTAAAAATAAGGAATCTCCCATTTAAGAGAGAGATGAGGAGAATTTTTTGCACCCACAGCGTTGTTAATCTGTGGAATTCTTTTCTCCAGAGAGCAATGGAAGCAAGGTCATTGAATATTTTTAAGACTAAATGAAATAAATTCTTGATTGACAAGGGAATCAAAGGGTATAGGGAGTAGACAGGAAAGTAGAGTTGAGGCCACAATCAGATCACCCATGATCTTATCAAAATGTGGAGCAGGCTCGAGGGGTCGAATGGCCTACTCATGCTCAGAATTTGTATGTTTGTAAATCAGAGCCAGGATACTACAAGCCTATCAGCCTGATGCCCATTACCAGGAAAAATGCTAAAAAGCATCTTGAGAGATGGCCTTTAGGATTATTGGGAAAGAGAAAGAGCCATTAGGAATTCACAGCACCACTTCCAACATGGAAAAATAGGTTGCGTTTTACAAATTTGATGGAGTCTTTAACAATGTCACTAGCATGAGTGAAATCTAGTTCGCATTCTCATTCAGGAATTTCAGAAAGCCTTCTTTAAGATTCCTCACATTAGATTACTTCACAGAATCTTGTGGTATCAGTAGGAGTTTGAAACACTGGATTCTGAATTGGTTCCAATCCCTTAGCCAAAAGGTTGTAATTAATGGATATGGTTCAGTCTGGAGGCAAGCTACTGTGGTGTCCCTTGGTTGGTCCTAAGGCCACTATTATTTATAGTTTTTATTAATTTCCTGGACAGTAACGTTGGAAGTATGGTCATTAAATTTGCAGATGACATCCAAAATCTATGTAAGGGCCAAGGCAAAAGAAGAGTGCAATCTGATGTAAAAAGATTTACATGTGATAGGGAAGGGTCACACAACGACAAGTGACATTTAATTCGGATAAATATGGTGTGATACGTAGATACTACAGAACACAGAAAACAAATATCATTAACACAGCAATATAGTGAAATCTGTTGACTGAATAAGAAGTAAGATGCTGATCATGACCAATGTAGAGAAACTGTGGTTGAAGAACAGTTGAAGATTATTCAATAGGAGACAAGTGACAGGATTTTGAAACCGTAATGCCTTTAATCAGATCAAAACCAGGGTACTGTGCTTCATTTTGGTCCCAACACATGGCAGATAGTACAGTATGAATTACAACAACAATATTTAGTTTAAAGAGCCTCAACTACTCAGGTAGGCTCAAGGGTTTAAGCCACTACTCACTTGTATGAGTGGAAATCTATAGTGCTGGTCTCCTTATTTAAAGAAAGATGTAAATGCATTAGAAGTAGTTCAGAGAAGGTTTACTAGGCTAATACCAGGTTTGTCTTATGAGGGAAGGCTGGACAGGCTAGGCTTGTATCCACTGGAATTTGGAAGAGTAAGAGGCAACTTAATTGAAACCTTTAAGATCCTGAGAGGTCTTGACAGGGTGGATGTGGAGAAGATCTTTCCTCTTATGGGAGAATCTAGAACTAGGTATCAAATCACAACATGGCAGTGGTTCAAGAAGAGGGGAACTCACTTTGGGAGTTTGGACATGCACTGGTTCAAACATTAAATTATGTACACTGAACATCAATTGAACATCAGTTTGGCTCAGTAGCAGAATGCTCTTTTGTGAGGTACAAGTTATGGAATAAAGCCTCAGTCCAGCTCCCTGAGGCAGTGCAGTATTGTCAGAGGCATCACCTTTCAGGTGAGATGGTACATCGAGGTCCTGTCAATTTGATCTGCTCAATGGAAAAGATCCCCTGCCACAATTTCAAGAATGGCAGCCGAATTATTCCAGTATCCTGGCCAACATTTGTCCCTCAACCACACCACCAAAAAATCAATTCATTGCTTCCTTATCTTGTTTGCTCTTTGTGGAACCTCGCTATGCACAAATTGGCTGCTACATTTGCTGCCATGACAACAGAGGCTGCAAAATAATTGATGGGCTGTGAAGGATCTTGGAATGTTGAATTGCTAAATGAGGAAATACCAAGATTCATACTTGTAGTCATATGATACACGGATAATTGAGTTGTTCGCTGATTATAGCAATCAATCTCTATCAATGAGTCAATAACAACACGAACAGATATGATAAACTTCAGTAGTGGAGAGCTTTGATAAACTATGCATCAATCTTTTTAAATCTTTTATGCACCCCCCAACCCCACTAGAGCTATACCTTGAGTGCCCTACCATCCATTCTTAATTAGCACATTCGTTTAGATAATATCACCAACTTCAACACCTGTGTTCTTTTGTTCTTTTGTCTGTGACATCTTTTGATTATCTGCTCCTATCACTGCTTGCTTGTCCCTACAACACACACCCCCCTCCACTTCTCTCCCCCCACCCAACCCCCCACCCCCACCTTAAACCAGCTTATATTTCACCCCTCTCCTTATATCGCTCAGTTCTGTGGAAGGGTCATGAGGACTCGAAACATCAACTCTTTTCTTCTCCGCCGATGCTGCCAGACCTGCTGAGTTTTTCCAGGTAATTCTGTTTTTGTTATGCATCAATCTGTTGCCCCGAGCAGGGGTGCTATGTCTCATATTACTCAGTACAGAATCTCAAAATACTCTCTCCTGAATCAAAACTGTCAAATTTGCATTTGAATTCATCAACACTTTTTGCTTCCACTGTCTACCCAGGAAATTTCTTCAATAGTTTGACTACACATTCACTGAAATAATAATCACCCCTATATACACAGCAAGGGCAAAGGGGAGCATTGGGGGGGAATCTGTTGAGGTTGGGGGCATGAAGATTCCAGTGAATTTAATGGCGGGACCCCATTATCATCTTTTTCTACCATTGCTAGTCCAGGCCTGAACAGATTGATAGGTTGTAAGGCTGGCGGGTAGGAAAACTAGTGACAGGAGGTTGCACCCACGGACCTCAGAGATGGTGCCCGGCAATCGCGATCACAGGACAGGCTTCAAATCAGGAATTTTGCAATGGGGTAGCGAAGTCATTGATCATGACAGAAGAGCTTGAGACAGGCCATGATCAGCAGAAGAGAGGTCAAGGATTAGTTTGAGGGGCCAAGGAGGCAATCATGTTTCTCCTGACCCACAAGGAGTGCTGTAAAAACAATATACCTTCTGGAGCTGGCAATTCCTGCCTCTTTTTCACTGCCAAGTTTCCCAAGTCCTGGGGAAACCCAGCCAGCAGCTGCTATATTGAAGTCACACTCCCAATTGCACTGTGCCAGACAAAATTACAGATGATAATGAAATGGCAATGGGTACATAAGTGCCAGGTTGCCCATTTTTTAGATTTTAACCTACCCCAACACCTCCTGTCCATCTTAGGGTGGAGTGGTTAATATCAACATATCTGAAGTTAATTTTGAATTTACTCCCCTTCAGGTGTAGGTCATATTGTCTGATTCCATTGTTACAGGGCAAGGTGAACCAGTTCATAACGCTTTACATTATTTAGCCCTTTAGAGTTCTAAAATGAGCATAAAGTCACTCCTCCTCCTCCAGGTACCACACCCTAAGAGGGTGTTGGTGACCATGGACTTCCACTGAATTGATCCATGATTATGCTTGTTAAAGTGCTGCAGTGGTTTGCCATTGCCTTCTGCAGTACTGACCAGGAAACTCTCCAGCTCTTACAGGCTGTCATCAGCTGTATTAGAAAGATTTATAGGCTGATAATCAACCTGTTTGGCCATGTTACAAATGCGTCTTCTATGGCCATCAAGTCCTGAAGTGGGACTGGAACCCAGAGTTTCTGGCCCAGAGTAGGGACACTACCATTTGACTACAAGACCTTATACAGAAAGGCACTCTAAATGCAAATTCTTTCTTTCTTTAAGAGAGGAAAGCAGGCCTAATTTAAATTCTTGAAAGGTATATTTAAAGTAGATATATGAGGAGAGTATTCTTTATTCAGCAAGTAAGACATGTTTGGGACAATTTGTTGAGAATGTGGAGATCAAACCTTACAAAATATGGAAAATGAAATTGGTCCGTGGCAGATTGACACAAAGCGCTTGCTTTTTATTGATAATGTCTATGCCACTGTTGCTATCTCACTGAAGTGGCCTAGGTGAGTGGTTGTCATAACAAGGCCTGAGGCCGGCTAATAGACCTGCTTCTCCTCGTTTGGGAAGTTTAGAACCACTTGCATTTATATATAATGTCTTTTATGTTACAACCTCAGGGCATCCAGTTTAAGCATTTTCCTTTTGAAGTGTAATCACTTCCTTATTGTGGGAAATGCAGGAACCAATTTTCACGACCCAAGCTGCCACAACAATGATGATAATGATCTCATGAAGCAGAGTCTTTGACTATTTTTAAGGCAGAGACAGATAAGATCTTGTTAAACAAGGGGGCAAAAGGTTATTGGCAGTAGGCAGGAACTTGAGGAGACAATCAGATCTTATTAAGTGGCTGAGCATCCCAGTGCTGAATCTTATAGCTCCTGTTGTCTAACTGGCAGTGTTAATAGACAAAAACAGAATTACCTGGAAAAACTCAGCAGGTCTGGCAGCATCAGCGGAGAAGAAAAGAACTGATGTTTCGAGTCCTCATGACCCTTCAACAGAACTGATTCTTAGATGTGGATACTCAACAATCAAAGGGCCTTGCTTCTTTCAGAAAGGAGTATCCACACAGCCAGGAATGTGAAAGGACTCAAAGTGAATCGTAGCCCCATTGGCATCAATGGAGAAGAAGTTTAGGCATAACAGATCACAACTGGGTTACCAATCCATTATAGGCCTGTTTCTTGCTACTGGCATAGACCAATTACACCCATGTGGGCATTAAAATCCTGATAAATCATGAAAGTTTCTAAGAGCAGGTATCAGGGATAACACCAAAACCACATTGCAGCTTGAGTTCAGGGAAGGGGAGTGGAGCCATTGAGTGTCAGTGTTCAGCACTCTCCCTCAGCAGGTCACTGGGCTGTGTTCAGTCAGTTTGATCCTTCCAAGCATGGGAGGCACTGAAGCCAACTCTGGAGAAGGGAGCAGACTATCTTGTTTCATATTGGTCAAGAGCCAGTCTCACAAATCAGTTAGGACGCAAACCCCATCCACTTAATTTCTTTTTAAAACATTTTACTTCTTCCTCCAGTTCATCAGTTGTCTAGCTTTTGAATCAATTAATCCAGATTTCAACAGCCTGCTTGCAAGTTTCTAAGGGGTAAAAGTAGAAAACAAAGCAAAGGATTACAAAATAAAAGTTCATTTGTCACACATAAAATGGAAGCAAAACAAGCGAAATCTGGTCGTGGGTTCAAATCCCACTCCAGACACAGAATCAGGCTGACACACCAGGGCTGTAATGAAGGACTGCAGCACTGTTAGAGATGCCACCTTTCAAATTAGACATTAAGTGAAGCCCTAGCTGTCTTCCCTCTCAGGCACACGCACAAGATTCCTTGCCATTATCTCGATGAACAGCAGGGGAGTTCTTCCTAGTGTCCTGGCCAATATTTATCCCTCAATCAACATCACAGAAAAACAGCTTATTTTCATATGAGTTAGGAGCAGGAGTAGGCCACTCAGCCCTTCGAGCCTGCTCAGCCACTTAAGATCTGATTGTCACCTCAAGTTCCCGCCTACTGCCAATAACCTTTCACCCCCTTGCTTATCAAGAACTTATCTGCCTCTGCCTTAAAAATAATCAAAGACTCTGCTTCATGAGATCATTATCTCATCACTGTTTCAGCAAACTGGTTCCTGCATTTCCCACAATAAGGAAGTGACTACACTTCAAAAGAAAGTGCTTAACTGGATGCCCTGAGGTTGTAACATAAAAGACATTATATATAAATGCAAGTGGTTCTAAACTTCCCAAATGAGGAGAAACAGGTCCGTTAGCAGGCCTCAGGCCTTGTTATGACAACCACTTGCTGACAACAGAAATTTCCCAATTTAGTAACGTTAACCTGCAGCTCTTAGTCATAAGTAATGTTTCTCAATAAAACTAAAATGTAACCATCAGAGCCTCAGGGCTTCTCAAATTACAAAAGGGCATGATCCATGAAGGAAAGAGAAGGGCCCCTGTTTAGTTTTGTTAAATTTGACAGCTAAGCTATTTGATAAATGAAGCTTTGAGCAGGATTTTCTGGTCCCGCCAGTGGAAGGCATCATCTTTCGTGGGACGGGAAAATTTTTCAGCCTGCCAAAAATCAGCTTCCCGCCAGCGTGAATATAGACAGCAATTGTCCGCTCCTGACTTCCATGGTGGCTTGGGTAGCCCATCACACCATGTCAGGAACCACATTTGCATGCATTTAAATGTCACACATATTCATTAGAAAGCCAGCTTACCAGAATCACAATGCCCAACCCTCCCTCCACCTGCATATCAAAAGGCCACACCCGGTGGACTGGTGTAACTCACAACCGGATATAAGTGACATGTGCCTGGCAAACTACACTTCACTTGTGACTTCGAGGTATGTTCCCCGCCCTTTCTATGCACTGCACTCGTGGCTGCTTCAACTCTGTGCTGGGGTTCAGAGCCAAGGCTCTTCATTGCAGCCTAGCAGTAAAGCAGGGAGGCGCCTGGAAGGGCTGGAGGGCAAAAGCTTGACAGGGTGGGGGTGGGGTGAGACAAAACAGAGGAAAGGGAAGGCGCTGGAGGGCAAAGGCTTGTGTTGGGGGGTTGTGGGGGGAGGGTAGGAAAAACTGGGGAAGGGTGTACACAGACACATGACAGTAACGGGGGGGAGATTCGGGAAGGTTGTACACAGACACATGACTGGGAGGAGGGAAATTAGTCAGGGTCAGAAAGCATTAATAGTCCTGTGGCTCTGTGCCACAATTTAGAGGGCTGTACTTGTCCCAGTCCAGGAATGGGGAGGGCCTGTCAGTCCTGTGTCAGACATAACCACCATGGTGTGTGCAGGGCGTGGTCAGTCCCTCACGCACATCAGTCTCTCACACACGTCAGTCATGGGGGTTTCTGGCTTCATACTGGGTCGCAGGTGGCACAGTCACAGGCAGGGAAAGCGTCTGCAGCGTGAGATAGGAAAGAGGTCATGTAGGGGTGGGCAGGTGATGGCCCCATGAGGTGTGGGGGTTCTCTGTAGGTCACAGTGTAATAGGCCTGAAGATGGGGAGAAGTCAGGTCTACATGGGGCATCAGGCCATCAACATCAAAGTCTTCAGGGGGTAGGACAGGGTTATCTAAGACTAGAACGATGGAATCAAGGATTAGAAGGCAGGGGAAGGGGAGTGAATGGAGGAAAGGAAATCTGAACGTGATGCTCCTCCAACACAATGAGTGGGGGAATCTCCACAGTTACAGGGAAGGGATGTCGAAGCTAGTTTGGGAGTAGAACCTCAGCGCCACCATTTTCCAAGCTGAATCAATGATGCAGCAGAAAAAGAAAGCCTAAAAAATTTGCCGGGGGAGGACTCTCAGGGCCTGTGGGAGGAGTCGACCACAGCACTTGTAGATTGGTTCAAGGGGCACCCAACTAATTCCCGCTTTTCCATGGAAAAGGAGGCACAGCTGAGACATGTCAGGAGCAGTCAACCGTCAATTTAGGGAATTTGGCACCTTAACTCTTATAGCATATTCATGCGAGAGTATAATTCCAAATGGGGCCAAGGTCTTGCAAAAAGACCCTTTGTCCCACTGTGCGACATCCCGAGTATTAGAAAGAACTAATGGAAAAGGGGCCACAGGCTAAAATGCAGATGCCTAGTGGCCAAAAGACCTATAAACCTTGCATCTGGCAGGTTCAGATATGGGAACCGCCCCCAACCCCCACCCAACCCCAACAAACTCTACTTCCATCACTGTGAGCTGGGGCTGCTGTGAAAACCAAAGGATACAGCCTGAGAGTGCCTGGCCTGTCGTTTCTAGCACCTGGCAGAACTCATTCAGACCCAAGGGCAGAATTTTACACTCCTCTATCAGTGGATTTGTAGGTGGGGGGTGAGCATAAAATTCCTTAGATGGACATCCTGCTGGGCTCCTGCCCTGACCTCTCCACAATTTCACACTGGGGCCTTGCCTGGCTGATCCACTATTACCCCAGTAGAGGCTCTTAAGTGGCCAATTATTGACCACTTAAGGGCCGTTTCCTGCCCAGTCACAATTTTCAGGCTGGGGGAAGGAGTTCCAGAGTATAGGGGGGAAGCCCGAAAATAAGCCGGCTTCAGGTCTCAGGCAGGAAGGGGTGGGGTGTTCCTCCGACAGAAACCCCCTTTTAACGTTGGGCACCAACCTCCCCTAAGGTCTGCTAATCGCAGGACCTCCCTCTCCCCCCTACTGGCCTTTCCACCAACACCCCAATCCCCCTCAGTCCCCCCCGTTGGGCCTCCCCTATCCCCCCTGCCGTGAGCCCCCCAAAATTTACCTGTTCCTGGAATCCCAAGACTTACGCTCCAAGGGCTGCTTGAAGTCCCAGTCCTGCCCACTGCAGCTTCTGGAGCTGCAGGGACTAGATAGCTGCTGCCCAATCAGATTGGCCAGCAGTTCTCTGAGGCGGGACTTCCTCCTGAGTGATGGGTAGAAGACCTGATTCCAGGCAATTAATGACCATTGGAGCTTGAAATGGCTGCGGGGCAGGCAGTGTCGGCGGGGATGTGTTCCCCAATGACTCTTCGGATAGAGGGAAAGGAAACTGAACCATTTTAAAAATCCTGGCCCAAGTCCCTGTGTTAAAGAACTGTCATTGGAGTAGCTTTTGGGGGTGGGTGCGGGGTATGGTGTTGGGTGGTGTGTGTGCTTCAGGTGATCCTGAAGGCTGTTATAGTGCTGCAAAGGGAGTAAGCGGGGATGTAATGGCTAGGATGAAGGTATACAAGACCAGTTCGGATGAGTATTCTTATTTCACAGTTTTTACCTTTTTTTCCTTCTGGGTGGTAAGTGACAGGAAGATGATCTTTGCAAGCTTCTACTCACTCATGTTTCTATTCAAGTTTCTTGCAGAGACAAGCAGTAAGGAAACATTGATGGAGTAGCCACCATGCTGGCAATCAGGCAAGTTAAAAGGAGAAGGGTCCATCGCTATCAGGTTGGGTAAAGGGAAGAGCCTCACCCTGATGATCAAGGGGCAGCAGGGCCCCCTCAACACCCAGAAGCTGAGGCTGCCAGAGGCATTGTGCATAGGCATGTGGCAAGACCAAGGGTGTATAGAAGATGCCTCTCATACCTGCAGATGAGCGAGACACAGTGCCGTAGACACCTTCTCATGTCTAGGGATGTGGTGGCTCCCATCTGCCACATTCTCTGGGAGGAGTTGACGCCACAGGGACTGGGAGGCCATCCATTTCCAGTGGCTCTCAAAGTGACCACTGTCCTGAACTTCTTCATGAGTGGCTCATTCAAGAGCCCCACTGGGGAACCTCAGCGGGATTTCTCAAGCATCTGCTCACAAGTGCATCCAAGAGGTTACGGACACCCCATTTAGCAAGGCTCACAATGACGTCCAGTTCTCCCTAAATGACACCAGCCAGGCTGCTGGGCTTTGCTGCTATCTCCGGATTCCCACAGGTGCAGGGTGCCATTGACTGTACTCATGGCTTTAAGAGCTCCCTGGGAACAGCCACTACAATTCATTAACAGGAAGGGGTTCCACTCAAAATGGGCAGCTGGTCTGCAGAGGCAGACTGTGTAGGTATGTGCGAAATACCTTGGAAGCTCCCACAACATCTTGCTTCATTCCCAGCTGCAATTGATATTCGAGGACCCTCAGGGTATCCAAGGTTGGTGACAAAGGCTATCCACTAAAGATGTGGCTGATGACGCATCTTTGGTGGCCACAAGGTGCCTCTGAGGAGAGATACAACGCTGCTCATGCTGCAACACCCTCATTGATCAAGCAAACTATTGGCATCCTGAAGATGCATTTCTGATGTCTGGGCAGGTCAGGCAGCGCCCTGCAGTACTTTTCCCCCGAGGGTCTCACATATCATCATGGCTTTCACATTCTACACATTCTGGAGCTTCAAAGAGGGGATGTCTTGCCAGAAAGAGAGATGGAGGAGCTGCACATCTCCTCTGATGAGGAGGATGCCAACAGGCCTGATCTAGAGTAGGATGAGGAAGTGGAGGCTCCAGAGGGAGAGGCCATAGCACCAGCCAGATGTGGCAGCCGTGCTCATGAGAAGCTTATAGCTACCAAGTTCCAGAAGGAGGATGACTAATAGCCAATAGTAGCCTCTTTGATTTGTGCCCTCCATGCTGAGTCCACATAACCACCTTTGTTGTGATCCTTATCCTGTGAAAGCAGCACATCAATCTCTGAATGAGAAGTTACACCAGTGTCATGATGGCCTCTAGAAGGTAATGCAGTCTTGGGAGCATGTGGCCTTTCTGCTGTGGGATAATTACCATGAGCAGGGTTCACATAGTGCAGCCTCTGCAAACACCCCGGTGACATTCCACTGCCCACAGCAGCCTTCAAGAGGCAGGAGCAGCACTGCAATCATCATTGCTCTCATGGCAACATTCCTGCATTCTAGTAAGGTGCCTCACGGACGACACTCATCACTCATTGGTAATCTACTTCATGTCTCAGGGACATTGTAAATCCACGCTGCAGTTTCTCCGCACAGGCAATTATTCCTACAAGCCAAGTGTTCAGGCCTCTTCATCCTACTCAGTCCCCAGAATTCCACACATGATCACGACGCAGTCATCTGTAACTCTCCTTAATGGATACAATGCTGCAAGTCAACTCACCTCTCAGTGAGCTTAGAAAGGTTCGGGAGATGCACATGAGGCACTCATGACCAGGCCTCCATTTTCAGTCTCCCAAAATCCCATACAGCCTAGCCGTCGCTTCCTTTGGCCCAAAAATGCTGACCCTCTATCTAGGCCTTAAGGACCCAAATGGTTGTTGATAAAGAGCACGCAGCAGAACTATTGCAGCCTCGCTCTGATCCCAACTGAGGCTCCACATTCCCAATCCAACAGTCTAACATAAGCACAACAAAACCAAGCATACTGATGCCTTGTAATTAGCACATTGCCATCGCTCACATGGTCAATCGACATGGCAGAGAGTTAATGTCATGAGACGATAAACTCACCTACTGAGCGTGCATTACATCCATTACATTGAAAAGGTTGGGGGACTAATATTTGGGTGTTGTTCAGATGTACTTGCAGACCTGAGATAACGCTGCAGGCAGACAGAAGCGCATAAGAGCTGTGAGTTTTCATTACAAAGTCAAGCACACTCAAGCCTGTCGGAAGGCTCATGTAGGTCAATGAAAGATGCACCAAATCCATGTGCACTGCCATTATATCCTCTAGGATACACATTGATCACTCTACAATGCCGAAACAATGGGGGACTAAAGCAGCCTGCAGGTTCTGAATTCATGAGGCACCATGACATGAACCTCTGATGCAAGACTCATAAATGCCCTGGTCAACAACAAAGTTCTTAGAGGCTCACACTTCACTCAGGCTGCTACTGAGCAGAGAACGAACAGATGCTGTCAATGAGATGGTTGTAGAGACCATAGAGCTGAGGCGACAATGGAACATCTGGGAGGTGGGAAGGGGCTGGTGCGTGGGGAGGCATCAGTGACACTCGAGTGATCATGGAGCAGATCATTGGTGTTAACTGGGTAGATGGCCCTGGGGTGTCCAGCAGCTGGTCCTCATCGCTATGGGTGGCCAAGGGCCACTGCCTGACTCTTTAAGGAGAAGGGGCACGAGGACTGAGGTGTGTGTCTCTGCGCTGATGGAGGGTATGGGCGAATGCTGTGACGGGTCTTCATGTAGTGTATCCTTTGGATCCTCATCCGAGGTGGTTTGGAGACTAGGGCTGATGGGTTAGCTGTCTGTGTCTCTTATCCTCTTCGTGCTGGTGTCTGGCGAAGAAAGAAGGGATTATTAGTGATTTCCTGCATAGTGACCAACATAAGAAAGCACTTACAGTTTCAACGGCTGAACAGCGAGATGGTAATGGGTCCTCACTGGGTTGGGAGACGTCGATCTCACCCTCGGTGCAGGCACGGTCCTGTTCCTCACCGGCCAGCTCTGCCACTCCTCAAACTCTGTGAGGGGCCTGAGCTCAGGCATTCCCCCCGCTCTAGTCCAGGATCTCTTCCTGTTATTGTGGGTGATCCTGTCCTGTATGAAAACTGATGGACAAACCATGAGCAGGACGGGGGCCAAGGCAGATGATAAGAATGCCTGCCTGCTGTGGGTCCTGAGTGGTCCTGTCTAAGGGCTAAGGACGCGAGATCCCCGACTGGGATGGGGGTGGGGGCGGTGGGGGTGGGGGGGCAGAATGCTTGAGCTCAGGCCCCTCACAAAGTTTGAGGAGCATGCGGCAGAGATGGAACCGTGCCTGAACCAAGGGTGAGATTAACCTCTCCCAACCCAGTGAGGACCCGTCAGTTGTAAGAAGAGATGAAGACATCAAATGTGTGAGAGAATCAGTGGTGATGTCCCTTGTGCTGGCAGTGTGTGAGATTCCTGTGGACTGTAACACTCTGATTGCCTGATGGACTTATGAGAGTGAGAGTTGAGAGTGAGCAGGAGGTTGACCTACCCTGCTGTTAGGATGAGATCATTCATCCTTTTCCTGCACTGGATGGTGGATCTCCTGTGGGCCGTGTTGGCACTGACTGCACTGGTGAACTTCTCCCAAGTCGGAGTGGTGAGGTTGGTGGATGTCTGTCTCCCAACACGGCGGTATGAAGCATCCCGGTGTGCCTCCGCCGCGGCCTGGAGTACCCCCAATGCTTTGTCAACAAACTTGGGGGGCAGTCGACTGCTTTCCTTTGGGGGCCATCTCTCACCAAGACCAGTCCTGGGCTGCAGAGAGTGAATGATGTGGGCGGGTGCGGTTTAAATATGGAAAGATAAGCCGATGAGGTCATGGCAAGGCAGACGAATCCCAGTCCGCCCTGTCATGAGATCCAATGTGGATCACATTCATGCATATTGAATTAGCTGAAAAGCTGACGATCTGGCACGGAAACCTGCCATTCTGGCCAGCAGGAGGTGCATCGCTTTTCCCGCCCACCACCGCATTTAAGTCTCTGGAGCTGAAAATCCTGCCCATTGTTTTCATCGTCAGAAATACACAGATCATCACAATATCCCCATTCCCTCACTGCATTTTCTCTGGCCACAAAAAGATTGAGCAATCAGATCACCCGTACAAGGCAGAGAAAGGCTAAGGGGTGAAAGCTGCATCTCACTGTTTAAAGAGGTGTGAACCTGCCAGTACTGGCAGGATATGTCCAGATGGAGAAGACTCTTTAGTCCATTGGATCATATCCTTCTAGAGTTTCAATCCTTTGCAGCATCTGACCATTTCTTAAATGGGTCCTACCCTCGACCATCACCCTCTGGTGAGTTGCGCCGGCTTACATAGAAACACAGAATCATAGAAAATCTAAACTACAGAAAGAGCTCACTTGACCCATCGGGCCAGATTTTCAAATGTGTCAGAATTGGAAGCGAGGGGGCATGCAATTTCACACCACCAATCTCAGTGCCAGCTTGCCACCACAATCCTGACCCTGAGCTATTTTTAATGAGAACAGGTCGGGTCGGGTCAGATCGGGCACCCACTGGGAAGTGCCAGGCAAGCAATTCAGGCCAGTTATTTCCAATTAATGGGCCAATTAAGGCCCTGTTCACAGGCAGACTAGAATTTTCAAGTTGTCACGTGGGCAACCCACAGATGATGTAAGTTGATGTGTAATTGATGATTGTTATGAATTTGGAAAATGCCAAGAAGTGAGGCATGATTTATTAATTTAGTCAATGTAAGATTCCAATGTGTGAGAACAGTGAAAAAAAAAATGTCAAGCTGTTGTAAAGGCTACGTCAGGGAAAAAATCGGACTGTTAAGAGTTGGGTAAACATGTTTGTTGCCCGCTGACCTGTATAACTAGACACAATAGCAAATATAAGGAAATGTTACCATATTAACTACACTGTGTCTCTTGCCAATACCATATGGCCATGCAAGATGGCCACCGATACCCCTCTGCACGTGTGCACTGGTCCGTATTTGCACAGGAATCTAATGACGTCACTGCTGGAGCCTGCAACCTGGAACTCAGAGCGTCAGAAGAGGTAAGAGTGAGGAGAGGCAATTTCGTCTAACACTCACAGCAACCTATAATTCACTTACGTTGCTGGAAGAGTGAGACAGAGTGAGAGTGAGAGTGTCGCCAGGGTGGGGCGAGATCCCTCCCACTGAACATAAACACAATAAAAACTGGGAAATAAGAATATTAGTCCCACTGGTCTTATATAACTTAAAATGGAACACCAGTAAAAACTGGGAAATAAGAGCAATGGTCCGAACTGTTTTTTTCCTTCTTTGGTGGGGCCTGCAAGCCATTGAAATCTCCATTTACATCGATGGGACCGGAAGATCCCACTAGCTTGAGGGGTTGGAAAATTTTGGCCAGAGTTTAGAAACGCTGACCAACATGGCTGCAGTAAAATAACTACAAGGAAAAGATTTTACTTTCCCATCTGCAAATCATTCCCTTCTAACCCCCTGTAAAAGGAGTTCCCAAGATCTAGTGGTATTGTCATTGGAAGTATTGTCTAGAGACCCAGGGTAATACTCTGGGGACCTGGGTTCAAATCCTACCACAGCTGATGGTGAAATTTGAATCTGTTCAAATCTGGAATTAAAAGTCTGATGATGACCATGAAACAATTGTCATTAAAACAACTCATTTGGTTCACTAATGTCCTTTATGGAAGGAAATTTGCTGGCCTATATGTGACTCCAGACCCACAGAAATGTGACTGACTCTTAAAATGTCCTCTGGCCAAGGGCATTTAGGGATGGGCAATAAAAGCTGTCCTAGCCAGCAATACCCACATCCCATGAACAAATTGAAAAAAAAACAAGGCCTCAAATGCCCACCCATACCATTTTTTGAAGAATATCATTTATCCCTCAACTACCATCATTAAAACTGGTCATTTATGGACATTGCCATGTAGAAATCGGCAGTCATATTTGTCTACAATACAACAGTGACTGCAGTTCAAAAGCGCTTTGTTGTCGATGAACTATTGGAACAGAAGAACAGGAGGAAGCTATTTAGTCCTCCGAGCCCATTTCGCTGATCTGAGACCTAACTCCCTGTTACCAAAAATCAGATTGTTACCTGAAAACGAAGAATATACAGGGTTATGGGGAGAAGGTGGGAGAGTGGCATTATGTGAATTGCTCATTCAGGGAACCAGAGCAGACACGATGGGCCAAATGGCCTCCTTCTGTGCTGTAACATTCCTGTGATTCTGTGATCTATCAGTCTCAGATTTAAAATGAACAACTGACCTAGCATCAATTGACATTTTCAGAAGAGAGTTCCACATTTCTACCACCCTTTGCATGTTTCCTAATTTCACTCCTGAGAGGCCTGGCTATAAATTTAACCTTTGGGGTTTGGTTATCATTCTAGTAAATCTAAGCTGCATTTCCTCCATAAAGTGTGTTGTGTGACTTCACAGTAACTCCAGGTATAGTCCAACCAGGACCTATAGCTAAAGAATAACTTCTGTCCCAGCCCCCTCTTTATTTTATTCCTCTAGGTATAAATCCCAGCATTCAATTAGCCTTTTTGATTATTTTCTGTACCTGTCCATGATATTTTAATTACCTATGCTTCCTAAGAATCCTCGGACTTCTCTGTTTTTAGCCATTTAGAAAGTTTATTTTTATTTATTGTTTCATGGGACGTGGGTGTCACTGGCAAGGCTAACATTTGTTACCCACTCCTAAGTGCCCTTAAACTGAGTGGTTGCTAGGCCATTTCAGAGGGCAATTAAGTCAATCACATTGCTGCAGCTCTGGAGTCACATGTAGGCCAGGCCAGCTAAGGGTGCCAGATTTCCTTCCCTAAAGGAAAGACCAATCAATGATAGTTTCATGTTCAGTAGCTTTCAATTAAGGTTTTATTAAGTGGATTTAAAATGCACTAGCTACCGTGGTTGGGATTTGAACCTGTGCCACCAATGCATTAGCCTGGGCCTCTGAATTACTAGTATAGTGACATTACCACTACATTACTGTCTCCCCTGAGTATGCTGATATATTATTTTTTGATCCAAACTAGATGACCTCACATTTGCCTACATTGAAATCCATTTGCCACAGGCTTTCCCATCCACTTAATCTATTAACATCTCTTTGTAATTTTCTATTTGCAGCTATACTACTCACAATGCTGCCTATTTTTGTGTTATCAGCAAAGCTAAATATATGGCTTTCTATCCCACCATCTAAATCTTTATTAAGAACTGTGGGCAGAATTTTACATTCGGCGTGTGGTTGCTGGCCTGACACATCGGGATGTAATATGACATGCAGTGATATCGGGCATGTGTCCCAATGTCACCGCGCTGCCTTGTGATATTTCATTTGGCGGGCATGCGCCAGAGTCAGCTGCGTGCCCACCGATAATTGAAAGGCCTATTAAGGCCATTAACGAATTAATTTACGTCACCCGCAGATGAAAAGGCCAAATGGCCTTTACGTTTTTTTAGGAAACCTCATCCACGAGCGGGATGAAGTTTCCTAAAGCTAATACTGATGAAATAAAATCTTTATTTTGAAAATAAAAACATGTCCAATCTCATGTGACACAGTCACATGAGGGGAACATGTTTCATTACATTTTTACTGTCCTTATATATTTTTTTAAAAAGCGCTTAAGTCTCCCTGAGACAGCTCCATACCTCAGGGAGATTGAAGCGCTCTTTCGTACGCATGCCCCTCCTCCCCCTGCACATACAGGCAGTACCCAGCGCTACTGTTCATAATTCATGCAGGGCAGGCCTTAATTGGCCCATCCATGTGAAATCGCGGTGCAGAGCCAATCGAGGGCGATGGTCAGCTCCATGACCGCCCCCGCCAAGTCCGCCCAGCCAATGTAAAATCCTGGCCTGTGAATAGTCAATGCTCTGACACTGACCCTGTGGGACACTAGTGATCACATCCTGCCATTTAGAGCACATGCCTATTACTCCTAATCTCTCTCATGACATTTAGCCAATCTCCAAACAAGGTCAATAATTTGCCCACAATTCCATGAGCTTCAACTTCCAACAGTCTCTTATCGTATGCCTTCTGAAAGTCCATATAGCCAACATTCATAGACATTCCCCTGTCCACTACTTTAATACTGTCATCATAAATTTCAATCAGGTTCATCACATCTAGCGATGTGGGTTCAAACCCCACCACAGCAACTGGTTGAATTTAAAACTCAATTAATAAATCTGGAATTAAAAGCTAGTCTCAATAATGGTGACCATGAAATTATCATCGATTGTCACAAAACCCATCTGATTCACTAATGCCGATTAGGGAAGGAAATCTGCTGTCCTTATCTGGCCTGGCTACATGTGACTCCAGGCCCACAGCAATGTGGTTGACTCTTAACTGCCCTCTGAAATGGCCTAGCAAGCCATTCAATTCAAGGGCAATTAGGGAGGGGCAAGAAATGCTGGTCTTCCCAGTGACACCCACATCCCATGAAAGAAAAAATAAAAATCATGCATGGCCTATCATTTAGAAATCCACGTTAGCAATCTGTGGTCAGTTTCTCTATCCTTTCTGTAGACTTTATAACCTGGTATATTCAGTTCTCGATCCTAACTATCCTGCAGCCATGTATCAGTAATTGCTACCATGCCATACCCTCTAAGTTGAACTCATTCAAATTGTTCTTCATATCCATGCTGGTTAATGTGTAAAGAATGTTTATATAGGCCACAAACCTACCCTAACCTTCAGCCCAAATATTTTACTGTCATGTTTCTTATTTCTCTCTTCTGATTTCATTACTTTGCATCTTTTAGTTTTCTCCTTTCCTGCCATGCCAAATGCACATCTTCTGACTATTACTCTGCTCTCCCCATTTATTTGTTTTCTGAATTATTATTTATGCTGCTTTTTCCACACCTCCCCTCCACCACCTTCGTATTTACTATTTTAATGTCCTTGTGACTGCTCTGTTCAGACATTCTGCTAGAACCTGGTCCCAGCCTTGTTCAGGGAATCCTAACAGTAGCATAGCATGGTGCTTATGGTACTAGACTACCAGTTCAGAGGCCTTGACAAGGAGATTTGAGTTTAAATCCCACCATGACAGCTCGGGGATTTAAATTAAAATAATTATAAAAATCTGGAATTTTTTTAAAAAGCTAGTCTCAGTAATGGTGACCATGAAACTAGTGGAATGTTGTGAAAATCAATCCGGTTAATATAGTCCTTAAGGAAAGGGAAGGGAATTAGTCATAGTCCATGAGGGACCATAGGCACCTCTCTCTCTGTTACAGAGAGAGAGAGACAAGTGGTTACATAGCTTGGGAGGGGCACTATTCCACATCAAGCATGGGGTAAGGCAAGGGGGCAGGCCTCCATGAACTACCATAGCCAGTATGGTGATTCGACACATGCTGTTGGCATCATTCCACGTCACACTCTAGCCATCTAATCACCTGAGCTAACTTACCCCCACTGGGAAGGAAACCTGAAATCCTTATCCAGTTTGGCCTATATGTGATTCCAAACCCACAGCAATGTAGTTAACTCTGAACTGCCTTGTGAAACGGCCTAGCAAGCTGCACAGATGTATCAAGCCACTCAGCAAAAGTATTTTTAAAATTCATTCATGGGGTGTGGACTTTATGGCTGGGCCAGCATTTATTACCCATCCTTAGATGCCCTTGGGAAGGTGGTGGTGAGCTGCCTTCTTGAACCGCTGCAGTCCATGTAGTGTAGGTACACCCACAGTGCTGTTAGGAAGGGAGTTTTAGGATTTTGACCCAGCGACAGTGAAGGAACGTTGATATATTTCCAAGTCAGGATGGTGAATGACTTGGAGGGGAACTTCCAGGTGGTGGTGTTTTCATCTATCTGCTGCCCTTGTCCTAGACGGTAGGAAGGTGCTGTCGAAGCAGGCTTCCTGCAGTGAAGGTGAATTCCTGCAGTGCATCTTGTAGATGGTACACACTGCTGCTACTGCGCGGCGGTGGTGGAGGGAGTGAATGTTTGTGGATGTGGTGGCAATCAAGTGGGCTGCTTTGTCCTGGACGGTGTCAAGCTTCTTGAGTGTTGTGGGAGCTGCACTCATCCAGGCAAGTGGGGAGTATTCCATCACACTCCTGACTTGTGCCTTGTAGATGGTGGACAGGTTTTAGGGAGCCAGGATGTGAGTTACTCATTGTAGGATTCCTAGCCTCTGACCTGCTCTTGTAGCCACAGTATTTATATGGCTAGACCAGTTCAGTTTCTGGTCAATGGTAACCCCCAGGATGTTGATAGTGGGGGTTCAGTGATGTCACTGAACATCAAGGGGCAACAGTTAGGTTCTCTTATGTTGAAGATGGTCATTGCCTGGCACTTGTGTGGTGCAAATGTTACTTGCCATTTGTCAGCCCAAGCATGGATATTGTCCAGGTCTTGCTGCATTTGGACAAGGACTGCTTCCATTTGAATACAAATAAAACCAGACAGATCACCTGACATCAACCTAGGCACAGGATATAACAAAAGGGTGTTGTGCTTGCAAAGTCTTCCTTAATAACAGCGCTAAATTGCTGCAGCAGACTTTGATTTGGTTCAAATTATGCATAATTAAGAGTCAGGTCTTTGCCAGCATCTGCAATGGATAAATGGAAAGAAATGAGGCAGATCTTGGCACCAATTGTAATGGTTGCTTCTCCTGGCCAGAAGCAGCAGGCCGCTGCAGAGACATCTGCTGCTGTGCACACCTCTGACATAGGAGAGGTCACGTCACGGGTATGGGGATTCTAAAAATCTTCCTTACATTAAAGAGATTTTTAAAACTGAAAGAGACCCTGCTGCATACCTGTACACATTGCCCTTTTATAAAGCACACTAAACAGCCAAATTGCATTAAAAGGTTTTTTAAAAATTCACATGTGTATCTATTTTTAAACATCCTGGAAAGATCATTTGAACATTATGTTAAATGTTACAATTGTATTCACAAGCCTTCAGTGTTCTGCAATACAGCTGCTGCCCATTCCCTTGCACTTTCAAAATCTGTTATTCCCAGTCTTACATCAGCAAGAAAATTGTCTAAGAAGATCAGTGCAATTTTCTGGGTAATTTCTGGGTATCTACCCCAAGACTCCGTGGTTATGCGCATCTTAATGAGAATTCCTGGGACGGCTGGAGGAAAGATTGCAGCAATTCAGGCAGTGCATACGGCCCGGCTGGAACTTTAAACTTCCCTCAGATCCGCCACACCTATCCACACACCGGGAATTCCGCCGGGCTCTGGTGCGCACCTCCCAACTCCGACGATACAGATACCGGAAGATTTGGGCACCGGTTACATCTCCAACTTTTGCCACTTCCGGCGGAAGGGATGTTGAGGTGAAACGTTAACTCTGGGCGGAGTTTTCCAGCCTTGTCCTGTCGGATAACGTGGCGAGCCGTTCATAAGCCTTTGGCGGGACCAGAAAATCCTGCCGGCAGAAGGGGCTGGAAAATTCCAGCCTCTGTTCCTCTCTCCACATATGCTGCCAGACCTGCTGAGTGTTTCCAGCACTCCCTGTTTCTATTTCAGATTTCCAGCATTTTTCTTTTGCATGTGGCTGTTATATTTCAGGGGTCCGTGCACATGGACTTCTAAATCTCTTTGGATTACTACTGTTCCTAGGCTTTCATCATTCAAGTATTTTTTTTTATAATTTCAGAAGCCATGGTATCCGAGTGGAAGCTAGCCATCCTCAATCCCAAGGGAAGAAGATTTTTATAAATGGTATAATGAAAACAGAATTGATCAAAACAGTGATTCCCTTCTACTAATAACAGTTCAGGGAAGCTCTCAATGGCTTCTTGTCCAGTCTGAACCATGCAGGATTGATCAAGTTGTCTTATGTCTGCTAGAGAATGGATATTATTGAGGGCAGGGAGGAGCCTGGCTGTGCTGCTGCCCCACGCAAGTTCAGTTAAGCTAGCTCTCCCAGCTCGATTAAGCGGGGAAGGGGAAGAAGCCAGACAGTAAGCATGTCATTAAAAAAGTAAAACATAATTTAAAAAAAACAGTTCGGTGGAAAGATGATGGTCGGAAAATAGCGGCGGCTAAAATGTTACGTGTTGGCACTGCGAGATCTCCGCCAAGATTTTTTTTTCTCTTGCGGGAATTGAGTAAATTATTATTATTTTTTGCAAAAAACTATACCGACGCGTCCGCAGCTGGACGAACACGCCTTTTCAGGAAGTACAGCGCAGTCGTGAAGTGGATTTCCGAAAGGTAGGAGCTCCTTTTGCAATTCAGAGATATTTCTAACTTTCCCGTATGTGAATGAAGTTAATGTCTCTTTACAATGAGTTTGCGGGGATGAAGGGTACATCTTTGGGATTTTCCTTTCTTTAGCTTGCATTTCCTGAGCGGTGGTGTTTGCACAGTAACTCACGTTCTCTGTTGCGGCTTGGGCATGTCATAACACATTATCATCAATTGTTAAGCTGAAGTGCACTTTATTGACACGGTAAATAAGAAAATGCTGTTGAGAAGACTAAATGCGAGTTCATTTTAAAGTGTGACCTTTGTGGGGAGAAGACTGGAAATTGCAAACATTGGGCAAGATTTTTTTCCTCTCAGTCAAATAGAGTGGTGGAAAAGCGAATATTATTTTTTTGTGGGGGTGAGGGGCGGGGATTTAACAATCGGTAATCGATGGTTAATGGAAGGTGGAAAATTTGAGTCTAACGATAGTGCAATGGAATAGCCAATTCTGGAATTTAAATGAGAAATTCCGCAGCAGATGAGCTAAGGCAAGGAGTTTTTTAACATTTAGCATGTCATAGAAGATTCATGTATATCTAAATATCGTGACATTTAGCAGTACCCCTCCACAGAGCTGGCACTGCTCTTTTAAAACAGTAAATATTTGTGGAAACAAAAGGTGGTGATAAATGGTGTGTTTCTGTGCTGGCGTGCTTTTTAAATATTTTGCTGGTCTATTAATTACTGCGGCTTATTGTGCAAATCGAGCAGCTTAAAAACAGCTGTGAAAGTTCAAGGACAGAATCACTGAATTTTAACGGCACAGCACAGAAGGAGACCATTCGGCCCATCGTGTCTGCACCGGCTCTCCAAATGAGCATTATGTCCTAGTACCATTGCCCTGTCTTTCCCCCGTACTCCTGCACATTGTTTCTATTCAAATAATCATATAATGCCCTCTTGAATGCCTCGATTGAACCTGCCTCCACCACACTTCCAGGCAGTGCATTCCAGACCCGAACCACCTCGCTGTGTGAAAAAGTTTTTTCTCACGTCACATTTGCTTCTTTTGCAAATCACTTTAAATCTGTGCCCTCTTGTTCTTGATCCTTTTATGCGGGGGAACAGCTTCTCCCTATCTACTCTGTCCAGCCCACTCATGATTTTGAACATCTCTATCAAATCTCCTCTTAGCTTTCTTCTCTCCAAGGAAAACAGACCCAGCCTCTCCAATCTATCCTCATAGCTGAAGTTTCTCATCTCTGGAACCATTCTTGTAAATCTCTTCTACACTTTCTCCAATATGTTCACATCCTTCCTATAATTTGGCGCACAGAACTGTACACAATACTCCAGCTGAGGTCTAATGAGTGTCTTATATTAATTCAGCATAACCTCCTTGCTCTTGTACTCTATGCCCCTATTAATTAACTGCTCTCTCCACCTCTCCTGCTATCTTCAGTGATCTATGCACATATACACCCAGGTCTTTCTGCTCCTGCACTGCCCCCCGCCCTCAAAATTTCACCCCTTATTTTATATTATCTGTCCATGTTCTTCCTACCAAAATGCATCACCTCACACTTCTCCGCACTGCCACTTGTCTTCCCACTCTACCAACTTGTCTATGTCCTTTTGAAGTTCTACACTGTCATCCTTGCAGTTTACAACACTCCCAAGTTTTGTATCATTCCCAAACTTTGAAATTTTCCCCTTCACACCAAGATCTAGATCATTAATATATATCAGGAAAAGCAAGGGTCCCAATACTGATCCCTAGGGAACTCCACTACAATCCTCCTTCCAGCCCAAAAAATATCATTGACCATTACTCTCTGCTTCCTATTTTGCAGCCAATTTTGTATCCACATTGCTACTGTCCCTTTTATTCCATAAGCAATAACTTATCTCACAAGTCTGTTGTGTGGCACTGTACCAAATGCCTTTTGAAAGTCAATGTGCATCACATCAACAGTATTACCCTCATCGACCTTTTCTGTTACCTCTTCAAAAAACTCCAGCAAGTTAGTTAAACATGATTTCCCCTTTAGAAATCCATGCTGGCTGTTCCTTATCAACGCATATTTTGCCATGTGACTTCTAATTCTATCCCAAATAATTGTTTCTAGAATCTTGCCCACCACTGCAGTTAAATAATTACACTTACACTCTATCTTTCTTTCTACTCCTTTCTGTTTTACCCATTTACACCATAGCTTGGCTCCCCCTATTTAATGGGCGGGGTGATAGAACTGTTTACAATACTTTCAATTCCTTCTTGTTGCTTGGATTTCAGGCCACCATGTCATTTCAACATTCTCTAAGCCACTCTCCAAAATTTCTCATGTTTCCCCTCTCCTAATCGACTATTTGTGTTGCTCCTTGTTGTAATGGCTTCTTGGGAAGGATGGTTAAAAATAGAGCTGGAACCCCCCAGAGGTGTCAGAGGGTGGGTTGGTTGTGGGGAGGGTGTGGGGGGTGGGGGGGTGGAGGAGAAGGCTTGGGTAGCAGCAGGGGAGTCTGGGGCTCTGAGCAGAGAACTGGAGGGCCAGGGGAAGTTGACAGTCACTGCAGGGTTCAAGGATGGGGGTCAGAGGAGTGAAACTGGGAAATAGGGGTTGGCCTTTGCAGTATGGGGCAATGGAATAAGGTTTTGCGATTGGGTTTGCAGAGGATTAGAAGGTGGTGTGCAAAAAGGGGTTAGAAGAGAGTGATAGGGCCAGGGGATCGGGGACTGAGGATTGGATTGGGGCAAAGAGGGAGAATCAGGTGGGTGCAGGGTCTACCTTTCTTGCAGAGGCAGTACAGTGGTGAGTGGGGGCAGAAGAAAGAGGAGCAGCCAAGAAAGGGGTAAGTGAAGCCTGGGGACTTTGCTGGGGGTAAACAGTGAAACATTTACACTGCCTGTAGGGAGCTGTACACCCTGACTTATAGATTGCAAGATCCAACCACTGTTGTTTGCACTGGGCTGAAAAAGGAGGCAAGCAGCAAGACCACAGCCATAGACCCAGCTCCCTCAACTACCCTCTTTGGCTGTGATCCCAGGCTGCACACTCCTCCTCACTCAGGATCTCAAAGTTTGTAGTTAAAGCTCAAGTCTAAGCTATAATCAGCAACATGGGGAACAGCTAAAGAATGGGATTCGAGGAGAGACCGGCTGCCTTTGTATTAGGATTCCCAACCCTGTTGGACTGCCCTGGAATCTCCAGAAATTGAAGATTTATCTCCTGGATGCTACTGCCAGCAACCAGGAAGAAAAATCTAGAGGGGGGGTGGCGGGGGGGTGGCGGGGGGGTGGGGGGGGGGGGGGGGTTGGTGGTGGTTAAAAACAGTGCGTTTTGCCTTTTCTTTTAGCACTTGTTTATTAACTAGAAAAAATATTGGACATTGTGGGGGAGGGGCTGTTTTATCAGGTGGAGTGGTTGGAATTGGGAGATCAATATGACCAGCCAAAGTTGGCAACTTTGCCTAGCGCCAAGGGTTATTTTTATAAACTAATTTTGAGTAACATTTATACTGCCTTGAGGAGACATGTATTTTAGTTTGAAATGTTTGGAACATTAGTGAGATGGATTTAATACCTTTTCTTAAATGTAAATGTGAATGGATTTGGATTTACTTCCGGTGTTTTAAGTTGCCCTGTTTTGTTTTGCTTTGCTTTAATGTTGGTCAGTTAATGGGGCTTGTATTCTTGTTTAGCATCCCGCCTTCATTTTAAAGTCATTCCACACCAGTCTAACATAGGGAACTGTGACCCTGATCGCCATTTTGGAGCAGCCTCTCCCGCTTCCTGACCCCTGCTCTCACTGCTAGCCCTCCAGTTCGCAGTCTCCTCTGCTCCTTGACCCTCTCTCTCACTGCCGACTTTCTGGCTCACACCTTACCTGCTACCTCTTGCCATTCATCTCCAGAGCCCTCGCTCACAGCAAGGGTTCGGGGGAGGGAAGTGGTAAAGCAGAAGAGTCAGGGAGGTGGAGGTTCGGTGAAAGGAAGGATTGTTAGGAGGATGGGTCAGGGAGCGGCAGAGGCCACGAGCCTGGCAGATCGGCAGCGAGTGGGTGTCTTAGGCTGCAGGAGAGGCCGTGAACCAGATGATTACAGCGGGGAGGGGGTCAAGGAGCAGGACATGTGGCAAGTGGAAGGTTTGGGAAGCAGGATTGCCGGTGAGCAGGAGGTAAGTGGGACGTTAGCATATTTCTTTTATTTTTAAATTTAATTTACTTTAAAAGTTATTTCATTTACCAATATAGGAAAGTATTTCATCTTAGAGGGTACCTTTTTTTTTTGCTGATGATCCTAAAAAACCTAACCACAGCTTTTACATTGGTTTTAATGAGAAAATCTGATTCACTTAAAGTTGCACTTTTCAAGAACGCAACTTTAATTGAGGATTTACTGCATGCCAATCCTGCCTAGCTTACTTAGAACCAAAGCTAAGCTTGATTTACTAGGCTTTTGTCTTGTTTGGTCTAGTGCAAATATGAAATTGAAGTTCTTTATTTGGATGGGAATCTTCCCCTCGATGGTTAAAGAATGTATTTTTTTAAAATCATACTCTTTGTGGAAAATATTGATTTTGAGATGGTGATGAAAATCTGAATTTCACATTACAGTAAAGTAACAAGGTGTAATGAAAAGAGAAAATGCTGGAAAAACAATATTTGTGGAGAGAGAAACAGAGTTAACATTTTGAGTCTAATATGACTCTTGGTTCAAAAGAATTAAGGTTACAAAGCCTCCTCAGAAGTTATAAAATTAGTGGACATGGTGAGGGGATGTGGTTTGCGAAGGCAGTATGACTGGTAATCAAACATCATTCCAACAGATTCCGAGTCTGCTCACTTTCCTTTGACCCAGCAAGGTGATGAGTCATGGGTTATGTCAGATATTCAATAGTGAGTGTGGGGTTGGAGCAGTTGGAAACAGGAGGTGGTGACATCTCGGAACATAGCCAACCAGAGATGGTGATCCTAAACTCCACTAAACCATTCTTTAAAACAGAATCCAGAGGAGAGGGATGGAAGCAGAAATCTCAACAAACAATGAGTATACAGCAATCACTCAGTAAGATGCTGATTTATTGGTGATTGTTGTTACAATTACCTAATTATTATGACTTCAGGGCAGTTCTTTTAGGGTCTGGTAAAGGGGAAGCAGCTGAAAGACGGGATTGGAGGGGGAGATTTTTCTGGTGGCTGGGATTTTAGTGATTAAAACAATCTCCAAGATTTAGGCTAAAATAAAAACAAAATGCTGGAAATCTGAAGTTAAATCAGAAAATGCTGGAAATGCTCAGCAGGTTTGGCAGCATCCATGGATAGAGAAAGAGAGTTAATGTTTCGATTCTGTATGACCCTTGGGGCTCCATGGGCCCCGCACGTCCGCATGTAAAATGACGCACGGTGATGTCGGGCGATCGTTCCAACGTCACCACGGGCCATCGCGATATTTCGCTGGGCGCGCACGCGATGAAGTCTGACGCGTGCCTGCCATTATTTAACGGGCTAGTTAAGGCCCATTTGTCTTCAATCGACGCCAAATTTTTGGCATCCTTGCGATCTTCGGGTCAGCGCATGGGTGCAACGGGCAGGCGGGTAGGAGACGTTTGTATTAAGCTCATCCACGGGCGGGATAAGAGGGCTCAATGAAGTCGTGAATCTGCTCTGTGAAATATTTATTGGTGAAAGTTTTTCAACCTTGCCTGTGTGATCTGCAGTACCTCAGAACGCATCCCAGCAGCTTTTTCTGGTTCATAACCTTCAGGTCAGCACTCTGCAGTGAGGAATCTTTTCCGGACCTGCAGGACTCTGGATGCCTTCCCTTAGCCTGGGAGCTGATCTGTCCACTGGAGGCAGCTCCTCTGAGAAGGAAGGGAGGGCTAGAAGCAGGAGGAGGCCAGGAGTGCACAATCAGCCTCCAGGGAAGCTACCTTTGGGAGGACAGGCGCAGGCACAAGGGGCGCTGGGCCAAGAGGTAGTCCAAGGTGGAAGGCCGCAGAAGATGCCACTATCCTGCTGCCAGGGTATACAGGTGGCGAAGCAGCTACCTCAATATGTCTGAGGTGCAGTGCTGAAGGAGGCTCTGTCTCTAAAGGGAGACAGTCAACACTATCTGTCAGATGTTTGGGCCTGAGATCTCCACGAACTGTGTGGGTGGACACCCCATGCCAGTGGCTCTGAAGATCACAGCTGCCCTCAACTTCTATGCCTGTGGCTCCTTCCAGGGCTCAGTGGGTGATCTTTGTGGTGTCTCCCAATCAGCTGTCCACACTTGTGTCAAGCAGGTCACAGACGCTTTGTTCAGGCGGGCATTGACCTTCATCCACTTCCGTTGGGACCAGGCCAGCCAGACAGAGGCTTCACGGCCATTGCTGGCTTCCCCCGCATCCAGGGTGCAATAGACTGTACACATGTGGCCATCAAGGCACCAGCAGATGAGCCCGGTGCCTTCGTCAACAGGAAGGGCATCCACTCCATGAATGTACAGATAGTGTGTGATCACAGGATGCTGATTCTACAAGTCTGTGCAAGGTACCCAGGCAGCTCCCACGATGCCTACGTCCTCAGACACTCCCAGGTGCCGGGGCTCTTCAGTGCTCCAGCCTGGCTTGATGGATGGCTGCTGGGTGACAAGGGCTATCCCATCAGAAGGTGGCTCATGATGCCTCTCCGCCATCCAAGAACAGAAGCTGAGCAGCGGTACAATAGGAGCCACGTCTCCACAAGGGCTGTGATGGAGAGAGTCATCAATCTTCTCAAGATGTGCTTCCGGTGCCTGGACTGCTCAGGGGGCGCACTCCGGTACCCCCCAGATCGTGTCTTTGTGATAGTGGTAGCATGCTGCACTCTGCACAATCTTGCGCTGGAAAGGGTGGAACGCAGCGGATGATGAAAACATGGACGCAGTGGCTGAGGCTGCACAAGATGAATCCAGCATTGATTCCAAGGATAAGCGCACAAAGGGAAATGCTGAGGGGATGGATGCTGACCCAGGACTACTCCAGGGAGGCAAGGACACCTGGGATGCTTTAATCCAATGAACCTTCAGCTAGCACAACACAGATGGACCACCAGGATAAGCCTGGGTTGCCGCCTCGACACCTAAGTGCAAAATCTGCCAAGTCAGCAGCACTAACTAAGGGCCTTGTACATAAAGCTGAATGTCCAACAGATCACTTATTACACTTTACTCAATCATACACGTGCAGAAGAAACGAGGCACCCTCAGCCATGGTCACACATCTGGCATTTAATGTGTGAAGCAGAAGAAGTTATGACAAAGAGAAAACAATAGTGTTAACAATCAAAAAGAAATCATAAGGATCTCATCTTGGGCCAACACAAAAGCACTAGTGAAAAACCCATGGTGTGCCTAAGGTGCCTTATGTTTACGTTTCCGGGTGCTATGTCTTGGTTCTGCCCTATCTCTCAGAGTGGCATCTGAGCCAGCCTGCTGACTCTGCGGTCCTCTTGGCCTTGAGGACCTTGGCAGTCATCCTCCGGCCCGTGGAGCCTGTGCTGGCCCCGCCTGGGAGAGAGCAGCCAGTTCCGCAGCTGGCATCTCCCAAGCCTCACCGGATGATATGGTCACTGGGGGAGGGGCAGAGGAGCTGCCGCCCTCATTCAGAGTGCCCTGAGAGGTGCCTGCAGAGACACCAGGCAGCGGCTGCACCGATGTAAGGTTGCCTCGGACCTCCCTGCTCACCATGGATAGATGTGCAATGAGCTGGGAAAAGGTCCTCAAGGCCAAGAGGACCGCAGAGTCAGCAGGCTGGCTCAGATGCCACTCTGAGAGATAGGGCAGAACCAAGACATAGCACCCGGAAACGTAAACATAAGGCACCTTAGGCACACCATGGGTTTTTCACTAGTGCTTTTGTGTTGGCCCAAGATGAGATCCTTATGATTTCTTTTTGATTGTTAACACTATTGTTTTCTCTTTGCCACACCATCTCCCACACTGGCACTGACCAGCTGAGGTCAATGTCGATGTGAGGGTTTGCTGGTAAAGAACGTATCCCCAGGAAGCCCTGATGTGTCTCCTAGAGGAGGCTCGCGACGAGAGTCGCTACTCTCTCCATGGAGGATGTTTGGTGTTCAGACATGAGGATCATTGCTTCGGCAAGTGCCCATGTGGACTCCTCCACCATGGAGACCATGCCAAGCGTAGCCTCATATATCACCCCCAGATGCTCCCACACACCCGGCCGCATTTCCTGCAGCTGCTGCGTCGCAGACGACTCCAGAGGCACATCATCAGGCACCGACTGAGCATGTGCCTGGTCCCCTGCAGTCCTCCGACTGCTGGCGCCATGGACACTCTCTGTTTCTTCCAGCTCCTCCAGCAACTGTGAAGTGCCCTCACCACTGTGCCCCGAGACACTAGCCGTTGTTCTAATTCCCACTGAGGAATCAGTGCCAGTATCTGCACTGGTGCCTGCCTCGCAGAAATGGTGTGACGCTGGTGAGACTTCAGGCCCCTCAGGCCTCTGCTGCTCCTCCTCCCGGCTGTGCTCTGATGATGCTCAAAGGAAGAACAAGGATAGTGGATCAGTTAACGTGGAGACAATGACAAAGTTCATCCCTGTCCCCCCGGCTCATTGTGTTCAACAATCCATAACCAATTGCCCAGCAATGTTGCAATAATAACTAATTTAACAATCATCAGTGCTACGGCTATTGGGAGGACAATGCGGACCTCACTGTTGGGCATGAATACCTGGCGCTGGCACCGCAGCCTCACCGACTCCAGTAGACCTGGGTGCATGGCGCCTCTCCAGTTCAAGGGCCTCCTGCTCGAAGTGGCTTAGTATGGAGATCTGTGTCTGGCCGCCTCCAGTCCTCTCACGCTTGGCCACGTTATGAGAATTCTTCTCTTGAGAAAAAGAGAACAGCATTGATTAGAGCAAATTGCACATGGACTCTGTTCACACATGACCCACCCCAACCAGAGAGGAACATATCAGGCCTCCCGTGCCTCCTCACCCCAGTGCTGCTGATCACTTAGACCAAGATGCTAGGCCTGCTCCCCACCCTCCCACTGCCCTCTTGGACAGATGCTGCGTACATCACATTAGGAACCACACGGTATTTCCTCCCATAGCAAGAAGGTGCAAGTATGTGCAGTGTAGTGGGCAGTAGATAGTTCATTGCCATGACACCTTGAAGCTCCCCTCCCACCATCTCACCACCCTGACTAGGACATGTCCTGCGCCTAGGTGCAGCTCCTCCAGGTTGCCCCCAAACCAGTCTTGTGGTACTCAAATCGACACATGCTGCGGGGGAAAACTCATCCCCTCATGACTCACTCAGGCTGACCTCAGCATGGGCACTATCTGCTGGCCCACTCAGCAAAGGAAAAATGCCCTCAATGATTCAGTGCAGTCATGACATTAAGACTTGGGGCGGGAGTGGGGTGGGGGGTGGGGGGGGGGGGGGGGGGGGGGGGTGGTAAGGCTACCTGCTGGGTTAAATGCCCAATGCCAACATGGTACTCATCCTACCAGAGCACAATAAATTGTTGAAGCGCTTGCGGCACTGGATCCAGGTGCACCACACTGCGTTGCGGGAGCTCACCACCTCCGCCACCTCCTCCCAGGCACGTTTGGTCATGTGGGGGGGCCTCCTCCTCCCATCCAGGAGGACCAACACCTCCCACCGTGCTACCACCTCCTCGAGGAGGGCAGCAAGGCAGCCATCAGAAAAACGAGGGGCTCACTAGCCTACCTTCCAGCCTGGCCTGCTCACCCAAACCCCTCTGCTGCAGCCTGGAACTGGCCAATGTGAGCAGCCTACAAAATACAAAAATTGTCCTTGCTTGAGTGGCTTGCTAGGTCACTACAGAGGACAGTTAAGGGTCAGGAACACTGCAGTGGGTCTGTAGTCACATGTAGGGTAATATCAGCCCATTCCCTCCCTTGCGGGTCGTTGGTGAACAAGATGGGTTTTTACAATAATCTGGTAGTTTCATGGTCACCATTACAGACACAAGCATTTTATTTCACATTTGATAATTAATTGGATTTAAATTCCCCCAGCTGCTGTGCTGGGATTTGAACTCCTGCCTCCTGAGCATTACTCCAAGCCTCTGGATTACTAGTAGGTAACATATCATCCGCAATGTGTGCATGCCTAAACTCATTGAGGTGATTTTTATTTTCACCGTTTAGGTTACTAAATGATAAATTAAATAATTGAATTATTAGATTGAAAAAGGAAGTAGTTATTTGCCTAAGCCATTCCCATGCCATCAATTCACTAGAGCCCAAGTAATTATTAACAGCATTAGTGCCTTTGTTACAAAAGTAAGTCTAGATTTTTTTTGGGAAAAATAATTGGTGAAGCTCTAACACTAGGTTTCAGTGTAACCTTTGTACTGCTTCCACTCCCCACTGGGTCTGTGCAGTTTGCATCTCAACAAGTATTCACTGCTAGTTAGCTAAATTAATAGAATAGTCACATACATTACTAAATTTGACTTGTGTTCTTTGTCGACATGAATGGGTAACTCACATAAGGTAGCTGTGGCGATTGAATATGAAATTTGTTACGATCCTGTTAGGGACCATTACCAAGAATTAAAAAGAAATCCAAATGCCTCATTTTAATCATTAGAACTATGCCACAAGATTTCATAAAAACAAACTTTATTGTATATAAAAGACTTCAATCAAGCACTATTAATTTAACAATATAGGTTATAACTGTGTGTGCCATGCGCTCAGTTTTACTCCTTTGGCTATCTTTTCTCAGTGAACTGTAGGCTGCACACACCAGGTCCAAGCTGCAACTAACTGCCTTTTATTGAGAATTACTGTAGATTTTTTACCTTTAGCTCCCAGCTAAACAAATCTTCCTGTTGATTTTCCCCTTTCTAACTTAGCCTTATATTGAGTTCCCAATCACAGGTTGTGTCATGGATGATAGATCTAGCATTTACTTTACATCAGATATAGGCTTTATCTCTCTATTTCCGTAAGACTCAAAGCTGACACAGTCTCATAGCTGCTTCTGTCAGCCAGTCTTGGCACCTGGTTGTGACCTAACTGATTTCACAGAGATAAGTCAAAACAAGGAATCCCACTAAACTCCAACCAACCGTGACAATGTGAAAAACACAGCCAATTCCCAAATAGAAATGCAAATTAACTATCTTTTAATTCCAAAGCTTTCCTTAATTCCAAAGCTTTCCTTAATTCCAAAGCTTTCCTTAATTCTGGGAAACCAGATGAATAATTTATCTTTTACTGGAATAAATGCTGATGTCATGTCTCCCATCCTTTAACTAAGTAACTCCTCTGATGTTTATGATCTTATCTTTCTGGCTGTTAACATCTGTTAACATCTTTCTAGCTGTTAACATCTTAAGTCAACATTAAGCCAGTTCTGTTGAAGAGTCATACGGACTCGAAACGTTAACTGTGCTCCTCTCCGCAGATGCTGTCAGACCTGCTGAGTTTTTCCAGGTATTTTTATTTTTGTTAAGCCAACTTTTATGTGTAATAAATCCCAAGCATGTTAATAAAAGCAAAATGCTGCAGATGTTGGAAATCTGAAATAAAAACAGAAAATGCTGGAAAAACTCAGCAGATCTGGCAGCATCTGTGGAGAGAGAAACATAGCTAATGTTTTTAGCCCATATGATGCTTATCCAGAGCTAAAGAGAAGTAGAAATGTAATGGATTTTATACTGTTTAAGAGTGGGTAGAGCAGGTGGAACAAGAAGGTGACAGCTAAGGAGAGATTGACAAAGATGTCATGGATGCAAGCATGTTGAATTATATTTACTTCAGATGTTTACCAGTTTCTCAATCAGATGCCCCCGTTTTCCACCATTAAAACTTTAATTTCTAGAACTAAAAATTATATTCTAAAACACATGAACTAACAACTAGGTATTCACAACACATTTCAAAGACAGTAAGAAACAAACCATGGTGAGAAACAGGAATGTTATTTTAAGATAAATTTTCTGAATTAGCATTGCTCTTTCAAAATGTTTGTTCATGCTTGCCAGAGAAGTGGCGCTGCTGTTCGGACTCCCTGATTGTCCACAAGTCATTGAAACCTTCTGAGGGAGAATATTTCTGCAAGCTAAAAGTTGCAGAAGTCGTGGAGGTGGAAATTCAAAACATGCCAGAAGAGCCTGGGAACCTAGGGTTCATCTACAATTAGGCCTTAGGCCCCATTTCAATAATCGAGGCCTTATGATTGAATTTGGGCCTACTGTTTTAGCAGGAGTCCTGCAAGGTGGTTTGGTGAGAAATGCAGGAGGTCTAAACATGAACTGGCAGTACTAGGTGAGAGGAAGCACTCCTGCACCATCCAGCTCCACAGAAGAAGCAATAAAAACATTTTACACTGCCACTTCTGCAGCAGTTCCTTTTTAAGGACTTTATGTAGAACTAAAATAAATGGTCATGTACAGCTCCATCCTTTATCCAGACATTTTCCAGACGTCCTGAATCAGGCACAGGGTCCTTCTTTTCATATTTAAATTGATCTGGTACTGATTTCAGGTAGCCACAAGGGATGCCTAAAAACAGTGAGGACCTCCCGGATCAGATTAAGAGCTCATGCCTGTAGATTAAGGGGTTAACAAAAACGTGTGATATGTTAAGGAGTAACATCACAGGAAGTGATGCAATGTTACATGATCTTACACTCTCTTGTACACCTCATGGCAAGATGAAGCCATAGTTTGATGTTCCTTAATAAAGTTAGTGTTTTCCTTACCTCGGCAGACTCTGTGAATATTCTGTGTCAGCACGAGACCAAGAATATTATAATGCCCAGAAATTAGTTTACATTGTTCCTGATTTACAACCAATAAACAGGCAGAATGATACCAACAGTTCCTACCTTGCTACACCAAAATAACTTTGTGTCTATGGTCCACACCAAGTATTAGAATGTTGGATAAGCCCAGCATCCAGATCCTTCTGGGGAGAGTGTTTTAGATTTACACAACATATTGTGCAAAAAACGCTTGTCGATTCAACTCCTGAAATTCAGCTTTAATTGTAATATTGCCCTCATTCTCCCACCAGAGGGAATTGTTTCTCACTCCCATTAGCATATTTTGATTAGTTTACGCACCTGTGCAATCTTCTTTGGTGAGTACCCACCTGGATACACAAAAATTCCTTCCCCCTTCTGGTTTTTGCCAAATAGAAAGTATCCCAATTTGTCTTCCTTGTATCTTGAAGTTAAATTTGAGGACATTATAACCAGTGCATAAACTCACTGAGAGAAGTGGTGATCTGTGTTGGAATTTCACAGGGAGAGCAGCCAGACCACCAATGGGGCAAAATGGCTGCTTCCACCATTTTATACAGAACTTCCACTGCTGAAATTAAAGAGATTGAGACAACCCTTTAGAAGTGCAGGACAAAGTCTCTGTGTGGAAAAGAAAGCTGCCAGGGCTGGATTTGAAGAGGCACGAACATTGAAAAATATGGAATGGATCTCCCTGCAGATTCTTCCACATATCAGAAATGTTGCTGAGAGAGTAATTTTGGTGACTTCCTTTGCTACTCTAGCCCCAGAATAAATCTTTGCACATGGAATATTAAATTCACTGGGGGAAGAAGTGCACTGGAAGATAAGAAACCACCAGAGTTTCTAAAATGATAAACGAGCTTAGATCACTTATCGGTATTGAAACCTCAGATTTATTCAGAACTGAATAAGGTTTTAAACCTTTTGAGCAGTGTTTTATATAATTATTTGGTTTTATGATTTACAACAAAGATGATATTTGGATTGGAAGAAATCATGCCAGGAAGGAATTGTTTATTTTAGATCTTTTGTATAGCCAGCATTGTCATACACAGTTCTACAGTTGCAATGGCAGCAAGGGCAATTTGCTAACGTTTTTGCTCCATGAGCGTTGGTTACCAAACCAGTCAATTCTTGGGAAGTGGTCTGTTGTGGCTCGTTGCCCTGCTCACCCTTCACCCAAAATGCATTATAGCCAGTGAAGTTTTCCTACTTGTTCTTGGGATGTGAGCATCACTGTCAAGGCCAGAATTTATTTCCTGGGAGTTCCAGGATTTTGACCCAGCAACAATGAAGGGATGCTGATATATTTCCAAGTCAGGATGGTGTGTGACTTGGAGAACTTGGAGGTGGTGGTGGCCTTTTCTGACAAAAACAGGACGCACTTTTGAAATGTTGCTGTTGTAATGTCAGAAGCGTGGCAGTCAATTTGCATACACCAAGTTCTCACTAACATCACTGTGATAAATGACCAGACAATATGTTTTGGTGATGTTGGTTGAGGGATAAATAGTGGCCAGGACACGAGGGACAACTCCCCTGCTCTTCTTCAAAATAGTGTAATGGGATCTTCTACATCAGCCTGAAAGGGCACATGGAGGCTGGATTTAATGTTCCATCAGAAGGGCAGAAAAACTGTACCAACAAATTGAGGAAGTGGGAGGTGTAACCGGACACCAGAAGAATTTGTAATTTGATCCAGTCAGGTGTAGAAAGGCATAGCCATCTTATAAATAAAACAGAAAACACTAGAAATACTCAGCAGGTTGGGCAGCATCTGTGGAGAGAAATGGGATTAACATTTCAGGTTGCTATTCTTTCGGCAGAAGTGGCAAAAATTAGAGATGTAACAGGTTTTAAGCAAGTGCAGAAGCAAGGAATGGAAAGGAAAGAATAAAAAAAGGGAATGTTTGTGATAGGATGGAAGGCAGGAGAGTTTTTATTATATATATTTGTTCATGGGACGTGGCTGTCACTGGCTGGGCCAGCATTTATTTCCAATCCCTAATTGCCTTTGAGAAGGTGGTGATGAGCTGCCTTCTTGAGCCACTGCAGTCTATGTGGTGTAGGTGCACCCACAGTGCTGTTAGGGAGAGAGTTCCAGGATTTTGACCCAGTGACAGTGAAGGACATGGGGATATATTTCCAAGTCAAGATGGTGTGTGCCTTAGAGGGGAACTTCCAGGAGGTGGTGTTCCCATGTGTCTTCTGCCCTTGACCTTCTAGATGGTAGTGGTCATGATTTGGAAAGTGCTGTCTAAGGAGCCTAGGTGAGTTCCTGCTGTGCATCTTGTAGATGGTACACACTGCTGCTACTGTTTCTCAGTGACAGAAACGATGATGGTGTGAGCAATAGGTGGTGGTAATGGACAGGTGGTGTGTCTGGGGAGCTGTACGTGGCCACTGCAAACTAATGGCCTGAATCTTCCAGTCAGCGGTAGAGCAGGAACTCACATTGCAGACTGTGTTTAACACTGCGGCCTTGTCTTTTTAGGCTGCAGTCTTAGGAGCTTTCTGTTCCAGCTGCAGTGTGGATCCATTGATGAGGTGAGCAGAGGGTCCGAGTGATGAGACACAATTGCAGTAATGGAAGCAAAGTCCCCTTTCATGTCACAAACTGAAACAAACACCACTTGTGTTCTGCCTTTAGTTCCATGACTTTGTGTTCTTGAATGAATCCGTCATCTATTTAATTCCATGTCTCCTCACGCACGACACAGCTCAGCCCCCTCTGAACCCCAGTTCACCACCTAGTTCCATAGTCAGGATGGCTCCTGTTGGGAGAATGGGGGTGGTGTGGGTGTGAGCAGAGTCGGCAGTATGAGTGAAAGGGTGGTCTGTGTCGGCGGTCTGGTGGGGGTGAGCAGAGCTGAGGGTGACAGGGTCTGATAGAGCTGCACTCCTGAGCAGGACAGGGATGCTCCCATTGGAGGCAAGAATACAGTAAACTTATGGTACACGGCTGACAGTGCTACTTGCAGAATCAGAAGAGGCCCTACAAAATATCGTAGATCAAGTAAAATCTAGAAGTTTAGAATATGGATTGAGTTTGAACACCAAAAAGGCAAAAAAATGGTAGTTAGAAGGAATACGTTGGAAGGAACTAGATTGAAGATGTATGGTGACACACTGGAACAAGTAGATAAATTTGTTTATTTCGGATAAATGATATCAAGATGGCAAATGTTGTTCTGAAGTCAGAAGAAGGGTAGAGACAGCCAGAAGTAATTCTGTGATGATGAAGGGCTGTCGTAACAAGGAAATAACACATAAGATGTTCCATTCTACCCACTTTCCTCAGAAACCTGCACAATAGGTAAAGATCTGTGGAAGAAAATGGTAGTGTTTGAAATGTGGATACTATGATATTTTACAGACCATAAGACCAATGAAGAGATGTTTGAAATTACAAGAGCAAAAAGAACTCTTTAAAAAGTGACTCCAGAAAAAAAAATGTCAGTATTTCAACCATTTGATCAGAGCTAGAAGCTACAGAGGTTTCTTCTAAAGGGCAATGTGGAGGGCAGCAGAGAGGGGTCAGCCGAATTGTAGTTGGGTGACAGATGCCACAGAGTGGTTGCAGATGAAATACAGTGGATGTGTGAGGATTGGGCAAGGCATACCATTGTGACATACCACGACAGCAGATCTCCTGATATGAGTAGCTACAAGCAGCAGCAGGAACAGCTCGAAATAAATCAGGGTAAAAACCCGTGTAAGGCCCAGGCAAACAGCCCGTGTTTACTTGCTGACAAGACCGTTGGTATGGGCTCCCACTGAGCTATTTCTGAGGAACTGCAAAAGTTGCGGGTTCAGGCTTAAATTGGCTCCCCTAAACTTCTGATTCAGCTCTCAGTAACAGTAAATATCTCAACATTCACTTCTAATTGGGACTGGGAGATCTGGGTCATTAGGAATACCTTCCGTCTGTAATAAATGGGGTCAGCAGCTTTGATCTGAAATCGTTGAACTCTAGAAAGCTATGAAATGCCTGATTTAATGACGAGCTGCTGTTCCATGAGCTTTCATTGGAACCTCCACAGTCTGAGGGCAGAATGGTCAGTGAGACAGAGAATTAAGGTAGCAAGTTACCAGCAAAGTGATTCCTCAAGCTGCATTTGGTGTCCCCAGTGCAGAGGAGAATGTGTTGAGGCGCAAATTTGTTGCTTATTCTTTCACGGGATGTGGATGGCGCTGGCTAGGCCAGCATTTATTTCCCTTGAGAAGATGGTGGTGAGCCACCTTCTTGAGCCGCTACAGTCCATGTGGTGTTGGTACAAATAGAGTACAGGTACCGGACCCCGTATCCGGTAATCTCGGGAATGGACGTATGCTAGATTTGGGAATTTTACAGGTTTCGGGTCCTAGGCCTAGCGTGTACAATGCACTTATAAGACATGAAATAAAGGATGAGAAATAAAGAATGAAATGGTTTTCTTTATTTTGTTTTATTATTTTATTCTTTTACATTTTTTATTTCCGCAAACTACAGCTCAACCGAAGAAGAGTCAGCATCGGAAGGAACACCTAGGGTGGTGGCTGTTGTACAGACCCATGCTGGGGTGGTTGAATGCTAAGGCTCTGTCATACTTCCTTTTAAACATGTCCTGCAGTTTCAAATATGTGGCCTTTCTTTCAGGAACATCTCTTGTATTTTGTAGACATAACATGCTGCTGTGTAATGAAGATCGTCTGCTCCATCCGGCGAATCAATTCCTCTATAATGCCTATGCAGCTGTCAACAAGACACTTTTCCTCTTCATCCGACATACCATCTTCATCGTACTCATTCACTTTATTCTTATTCATGACCCTGTCACATATTTCACTGTGAGTTGGAGGTGAACCAGAGCATCATTGTCAATATTCAAACAATCTTCAACAGCTTCTTTGTCAGATAACTTGGCTTCAGCACGTGACAAACCTTTCACATATGCCAATAAATCTTCAACATCTTTTTTCTCCCCAGACACATGGAAACCGCTAAAATCAGGTTCAATTTCATTGTCACTATTTAGGAACATGGTAAAAGACCACAAGTTGTGCCTCCATTTATCAAAATATCTTGGCATACATTGGCCAAGGCTTTCGCAGCACTTCAGAGTGCATCTTATACATTGAATTCTTTTTGGAATTCTTTAAATCCCAAGCCTCTGTTGTATGCAGTGAGCATTCAGCCTTGTACCTGGTCTTGAATGCCTGCAGAATGCCTTTGTCCATGGGTTGGGTGAGGACTGTACAGTTGGGAGGCAAATAAACTCCAAAAACATTTTCTCTGATGAGGAGTTCTGCATTGGAATGTGCAGCACAATTATCAAGGAATAACATAATCTTGCAGCTCCCAGGAAGACCCACAGACCGACAATGCACCGTAGCCTCAGGGACAAAATAGTTCTCATACCAATCAAGGAAAATTTGTCCAGTCATCCATGCTTGCTTATTGGCCTTACGAACAACAGGAAAAACCCTGATCCCCTTAAAGACCCAGGATTCTGACTTTTACCAATAACAAGCAATTTACACCTGTCCCTACCTGCTTAAACTTTTTATATCTTCCTGAGGAGCATTCACATGGCGTTGTTAGATCTAACCTTTCATGGAACACTTTCATTTGGGCCATTAGAAAGCGATCCAATGGATATTTCTCACTCCAACGCTGCCTGATCCACTCTAGTAACACTTTGTCTACGTGGACAGTCATTGACTGATGGAATGTTTTCCTATTATCTATTAATTTGGGCATATCGCTGTCAGTATAAAATTTAAGTAAGTTCTTCTTTCACTTCTTCAAATCATAAATGGTCAATGTACCAACCCAGACTCTTCACTCAATCTTTTCACTGAAGCACCCTTCTCTAGACATTTTAGTAACTCCACTTTTGGCTTAATACTCGGTGACAAATGCTTCCTCTTGGCATTCCTGCCAGCCACGGGACTTCCTGCTGGCCTTTTTGACATGAAACCAGGGTCAATAAAGACTGGAATTGCAGAGGGACACATGTTTGAACTGTGTGTAATTGACAAGGGAATCGGTGGCACCACCAAATAAAGCAGCAGCTCAGCGAAGTAATCTGCATGCCAATTTCAAACTGCTCCCCAGGGCATCATCGTTGAGTGGAGAGAGTTTTTGGGTCCTTCCATATTTTGGGACATCGGATAAGGGGTCTGGTACCTGTATACTAAATTGAAAGAAGCACAAATGAAATTGCTGCTTCATCTGGAGGGAGTGTTTGGGATATTGGATGGTGAGAAGGGAGGAGAGAGAAGGCAGGTAAACAATAAGAGAAAATGCTGGAAAATCTCAGCAGATCTGGCAGCATCTGTGGAGAGAGAAACAGTTAACGTTTCGAGTCTGTACGATTCTTCTTCAGAGCTAAAGAGAAGTAGAAATGTGATGGATTTTATACTGCTTAAGGTTAGCTGGAGCAGCTGGAATGAAATAGAAGGACAGGGTAGGTCAGAGAGAGGGCAGGTATTGTACATCCTGCGCTTGTACAGAAAGATGCTGTGGAAGGGAGTGGGGTGATAGATTGGACTAGTGTTGAGGAGGGATTAATCCCTTTGGCCCTACCCCTCCGCCGCGCCCAACTCCACCCCCTTCCCCCCCTCCCCACTTCAGCTTTGCAATGTGTGGTGGCGGCATCATGCTGGGAGATGGTGGAAATGACAGTGGATGATGTATTGAATGTGGAGGTGGGTGGAATAGAATGTTCTAACTTCAGATTTCCAATAGTTAATGCTTGTGAAGCCAGTGAGTTGTAGATTATAGTGCAAGAAATTCTGAGGTCAGGGTCTAGTGTACACATGAAATGTCTCTGCTAAGGTCAATTAGAGGTTGTTTTGCATTCAGTTGTTGGGACAACTGACATACTCCTGCAGTGGTGTTAGTGTGGGAGATGTCTTGTTTCTTGTTCCAATGATGCACACAGGCTGTTGGCATTGTAGCTGAGCTAATTTTATTGATAACACGTTTTTCCAACATAAACAAATATCTGCAGTAACTGAATTCTATCAAGACAGGATCCAACATGTGCTATCCGACCTTCGACCCCCAGATAGGTGATCCCCCATCTAGTAGAGAGCACTGTATAGTATCTAATACTGGAGTCCACTACCCCCTGCAATCAACTATTATCATAACATTTCCCTTTTTTCAAAAAAAAATTATACAACCCAAGTACGCAAAGTCTCTTATTTATTCTTTCTCATTCTGTTTTGATCAGTCTGTTTTTACTCATTAATGTATTACTTACTCATCTCTATCTCTGGCCAGGATTTTAGCGTCGGCGAGCAGGGGGTACCCCTCGCATGTTATCCTGCTCCATTTAAATTTTCAGAAAGGTGGAGGCACAGCAAAATCAGCTGCTGATTGGGGCCAGGAGACCGGGTGGCAAACAGATAAAACATGAAACCTCATCCACGGGCGGGATGAGGTTTCATGTAGGGTTTTTAAATTTTTAATAAATTTATTATGTTAATTATGAACATGTCCCATCTCATGTGACATTGTCACATGAGGGGGACATGTTATATTTTTAATATTTTTAAAAGTGTCAGCAATCTCCCTGAGGCAGCACTTATCCTCAGGGAGATGTGCACTCTTTCTTGTGCATGAACAAAAGAGCGCACTCTCGCTTTTGGGGAATTCCCCCCCAGCCCACACAGGAAGCGCACTTCCCACCGGACATCACACAGGGCGGGCCCTAAATGGCCCGCCCACGTAAAATGGCGGCGGGGCCCACTTCTCCGGCAGGGATCGGCTCCCTGCCTGCCTGAGATTGGGTTGGGTTCGCCCACCCGGCAGGGAGAAAATTCTGCCCTCTTTTTTTTCACAATTCTTCCACTGGATGTTCTGGATGGTGACAGAGATGATTTTGAAGGGCAAGGGACCTTCTCCAGCTCTGTGCAACTATCACCCCTCAGATAGTTTTCAGGACTCTCAGGCTTTGTCTGGTTATCAGTTACTTCACTGGTGCATTCTGGTTTTTGATCTTCAGCTACACTTTCTGGTTCAGAGCAGGATTGCATTTCATTTGTCTTCCGTAAGAATTTCTGGTTTCTCCTGTACTGTTGTCTGTTTGGAGTCTGCACTATGTAAGATCTTGGTTCTCCTGTGATTCCTGTGACAACAGCAGGATTCCAGATCCCTTCATGCTGAATCCTCACTGTCTCTCCCATGTTCAGGTTAGGCAGAGGTCGGGCGCCGGGATCAAAATACTGTTTCTGCTTCTGCTGTCTCAGTTTGAGCAGGTCCTGCAGGCTGTAGCTCACTGGCTGTGGAAATAACAGTTGGGGCGCAATTGGAAGCTTAGTTCTTAGTCTTCTCTCCATCAGGAGCTGTGCTGGAGATGATCCAATGCCCCCTAATGGAGTATTCCTGAAATCCGGCAGAGCCAGGTAGGGGTCCCTTCTGGCCGCCTTTGCCTTCTTCAACAGGTGTTTTAAGGTCTGCACAGTACATTGCACCATTCCGTTGGATTGTGGATATCTGGGACTTGACGTAGTGTGCAAAACTCCCAGTTCTGTGCAAATTTGCAAAACTCAGTGCCTGAGAATTGTGGACCGATATCTGAGATGAGCATTTTAGGGATGCTGTGGCGAGCAAAGATTGATTTTAAATGATTTATTGCAGTGATGCTGTTACTATCATTTCTCAGCAGCACAGACTCAAATGTGAACAGGTTCACCTCCAATTTTCTGCCAGGGCCTCTCTGGAACACTGTGTTGTTGAAGTGGTTCTTTTTGTTGTGACTTACCTTTGGCACATTGCACATGCATTCATCATTTCCCCGATTTGTGCTCCCATTCCAGGCCAATACATTACATCTCGAGCTCTTCTCCTGCATGTTTTTATGTCGAGGTGACTTTCATGTATGCGTTGCAGCATTTCTTTCCTCAGTGTTGCAGAAATTATGATCTTTTCTCCCTTGAAAAGTGTTCCTGCTGCTACATGAAGTTCTTCATGAAAATTCCAGTACTCATGTCTAGCAGAAGAGGCTCCGCTCCGATGTGTGGGCCGCCAGTTTGCACAATCTGCTGCAGTTTTCTCAGGGTGGCCTCGTTCTTGGTCGCTTCCCTGATCCCATCCAGTTTGGTTACAGACACAGGTAAGTTCATTGTCAGCATGTGAACCTGTGCTTCTGTTTCTTTATTCTCTTCTTCCATGATGGGGAGGCATGCACATGACAGAGTGTCTGTGATGTATATTTCCTTGCCTGGTTTGTACTTAATTCTGATCCGGTACTTCTGCAGATGCATTAGAATTCTTTGGATTCTTGGTGGCGCACAGTTCAGGGGCTTTTTTAAGTGTAGCTTCCAAAGGCTTATCATCAGACTATACCTCCACGTCTTTGCTATAGACAAACTGCTGGAAGCGTTCTTGGCCAAACACAATTGCAGCATTTCTTTCTCTATTTGGGCATACTGCTGCTGTGTTTCATTGCCTTTGAAGCGTATGTCACTGATGCCTCATTTTGCAAGAGGACAGTTCCCAGGCCAGTCTTTGAAACGTCCATTGAGATCTTAACTGGCTGACTGACATCATAATACTTTAACACTGGTACCTGGATCAGTGTTCTCTTCATACTGGTCAAAGCTTCCTGGTGACTTTGTTCCCAGTGCCATTCTGCATCATTTTGTAGAAGTTCTCTGAAAGGTGCTGTCAGGTCTGACATGTTTGGAATTAATTTCCAAAGATAGGTCACCATTCCCAAAAATCTCTCCAAGTCTTTCTTACATTCTGGGGTGGCATGTTCACGAGTGCTTCAATTTTACTCGGGTCTGGCTTCAGTCCCTCACTTATTAGCACATGTCCCAAGTATTTGATTTCATGGAGACTGTTTTGCACTTTTCCTTCTTCAACTTGAGGTTCCTTTCTCTAAGTCTGGCCAACACCTGCCTCAGTCTGTGTTCTTCTCATGAGGCTCCCCAGACAGCACATCATCGATCTAGGTCTCCACACCCTCTAACCCTTCGAACAGTTGCTTCACTGTTCTGTGGAACGCCTCTGGAGCTGAATAAATACCAAAAGGTAAGTGTACAAACCTGTATTGCCTAAATGGTGTGTTGAAGGTACAGAGATAGGAGCTCTGTTCATCCAGATTGACCTGCCAGAAGCCTGAACTTGCATCCTAGACTGAATAGTATTGAGCATCAGCTAGGTAATGCTCTCCTTGTACTGCCTGGTTTAGATCTCTGGGATCCAGACAGACTCACAGATTCCCATCTTATTTTTCTACAATTGCAATTGAATTAACCCACTTTGTTGGTTCTTCAATTTTCTTGATGATGTGAAGTTTCTCCATTCTGGCCAACTCAGTCGGTCTCTCAGCATTACTAGTATTTTCCTGGTTGGGTATATTTTGGATATCACAGTTTCGTCAATCTCAATGGTGTGTTCTCCTTTTAGGCAACCAATCCGCTGGAACACATCTTAATACTCGCTCAGGAAGTCATCAGTGGTGACAGTCATTATCCTCTTGATTCGCTTCAGATTTTCATAATCTTTGATTCCAAGAATGGGTTTTCCATCAGTTTTCATCGCTATGAGTGGAAATGCTTGAGACTGTTTTTTGTAGCTCATTTTAAATGTGCACCTGTGTCAAGCTTGAAATTCACCGTCATGTTGGCAATTTTTAAGTCAACCTTCCATTCATCTTCTTTAGAATTTGTTGTTACTGCACCAACGAAAAGTTCTGTTTCGGTGTCTGTGTCAATCGTGTGCACTTTTTTCGATTTACACATCTTAGCAAAGTGATTTAATTTATCACAGTTTTTACAGTGTTTTCCATAGGCTGGACAACAACATGGTAAATGCTCTGTTCTGCATTAGCTGCATTTAAATATTTTAATAGCAGTTTTGTTCTTTTTGCATTCAGACTGTCTATTTGTTCTTTCCCGGGGCTGTTTCTGTTTAACTGCATCTAACTGCTTGACCATGTGCGGCTTATCAGCTTCTGTCATCTGTTTAATCTGACATTTCATTGTCTTTGCTGCTCTGCAGATATTTATTGCTTTCTCCAGCGTGAGATCAACTTTGCTCAAAAGCCATTCTCTCAAAGAGTCATTTGCGATCCTGCAAATTATTCTATCTCGGATGAGTGATTCTTCAATCTCTCCATATTCACACGATTTAACTTGTTTTCTCAGCTCAATTATGTGCTGACTAATATTGAGACTACCTTGCATGCATGTAAAAAAATCAGTATCTTTCATACGTGATGTTTTTTTTAGGGCTGCAATAGGCTTCGAATATTTCCATTATTTCTTTCACATTATTTCATTTCTCATCACTTTCAAACGTGAATGTGTTATATACTTCTATGGCTGCTTCCCCTGCTATGTGAAGAAAGATTGAAGACTGTACCTGAGGGTCTTTTTTATCACTGCCTGTCGCTATGAGGTACGGCTTGAATCACTGCAGGAACCACCTCCAGTTTTTGGCAAAATTTCCCTCCAAATTCTGTCGGTGGTTTTAGAATCTCCATCATTGTGTTTAGTTTACTTCTGACACCATGTCTTGTTTTTTGTTTCAATGATGCACACAGGCCATCGACATTGTAGCTGAGCTAACTTTATTGATAACACATTTTCCTAACATAAACACGTATCTGCAGTAACTGAATTCAATCAAGACAGACTCCAACGTGTGCTATCCAACCGTCAACCCCAAGGTCAGGTGACCCCCCTATCTAGTAGAGAGTACCATATAGTATCTAATACTGGAGTCCACTGCCACAATCAACTATTATCATGACAGGGGAGTGGGGCTAACTGAAAGGTGGGGCTAACTAAATTGGCCTGTCAATGAGCAGGCACAAGCACAATGGACCGAATGGCAGATTTAATAAAAGTATGAAATTTTGGAAAGGTCAGGCTGCATGTGTGGAGAAAGAAATAGAGTTAATGGTTCAGTTTGATGATCTTTTTGGCTTATTGCTTTGTGTGATTCTTTGGGGAAATTAGCAAACACAAAAACTTCAGACATAACTTACACTTCCAGATAAAGTTAAATACTAAAAAGGGAGGAGGTGATTTCAGGGTATGAGCGAGAGCTTGTCAGACAGCTGAAGGTTTGTTTCAGATTCATGACAAACATGCACCTATTTCCATTATTTTTAAATCTTTTATGCCCTGCTAGCCTTTCCACCCCAGCCCCACTAGAGCTGTACCTTGAGTGCCCTACCATCCATTCTTAATTAGCACATTCGTTTAGATAATATTACCACCTTCAACGCCTCTGTGTTCTTCTGTTCTTTTGTCTGTGACATCTTTTGATTATCTGCTCCTATCACTGCTTGCTTGTCCCTACAAACACACCACCCCCCCCCCACCCCCCTTCCCCACCTTAAACCAGCTTATATTTCACCTTTCTACTTAGATTCACTCAGTTCTGTTGAAGGGTCATGAGGACTCGAAACGTCAACTCTTCTCCGCCGATGCTGCCACACCTGCTGAGTTTTTCCAGGTAATTCTGTTTTTGTTTTGGATTTCCAGCATCTGCAGTTTTTTGTTTTTATCTCTTTGTTTAATTCACTGTCACTCCTCTTCAAGGAATGCCTACCTTGAAGAAGTTTTGTTCCTCTCTGCGACAAGATTTCCGTATCTCTCTTTTGCCTTGTTCACCTTCATTGCTTTCCATTTCTCTCCTGGTGTTTGACAAGGTGTTTACTAAAACCCGCTTTCACAGCCATATCTCCTTTCTCAGTGACTGTCTCCGTCTCCGACTTACCCCATGTGGATTTCAACTGAAATTCCATCCCTCTTGTTTCGAACCCACCCAGGATTACAGGTATCTCCGGGACATAAAACGTTTCTCAGACTGCTGTTCCCATCACATTCTGAGATTCACACTCAGTGCCATGCGCCGCCATATGAACACACTCGACCTCTCCCTCCAGCAGCACCACCGCACCCTTTTTCAAAGCTGCGCGTGCCCCCAGTTTCATTTTATTCTTCATCTTATCCGACACCTCAACAAGAAACTTTTTCTCTTTCTCTAAGGAACGCAAGCTCCAACAACTCATCGACACTAACACCCATCTAGGACCCTCCACCCCTGCCTGTCCCTCCGTCCCCACCCCATCTTCCAATCCCAGCCCCAGCCGTGTATTCACTATACCCCCTGACCTTCCCCTCTCTGACGCTTATGCCCTCATCTCAATGAATTTCGGGCTTGGCACGATGCTGAACTCATCTTCCGTCGTCTTCGTCTCCATGCTCACTTCTTTGGGCAGGAGTCCTCTCCCCGTTCAACGGATCCTTTCACCCACCTCCAATATTCTCCCTCCACCTGGAGTCTCCCTCTGGATTCTTACCTTCTCTTGATCTTTTCATTGAGAACTGTCGGCGCGACATTAGTCGTCTCAATTTCTCTGCTCCTCTCACCCATTCTAATCTCTCTCTCTCTCTGAACTTACTGCACTCCATTCTCTCAGGTTCAACCCCAACATTGTCATCAAACCCGCTGACAAGGGTGGTGCTGTTGTTGTCTGGCGCACTGACCTCTACCTCACGGAGGCTGAGCGTCAACTCGCAGACACTTCCTCCTACCTCTCCCTGGACCATGACCCCACCACTGAACATCAAGCCTTTGTTTCCAGGACTGTCACTGACCTCATCTCCTCTGGAGATCTTCCTCCCACAGCTTCCAACCTGATAGTCACCCAACCTTGGACGGCCCGCTTCTATCTCCTACCCAAAATCCACAAACAGAACTGTCCCGGTAGACCGATCGTGTCAGCTTGCTCCTGCTCCACGGAACTCATTTCTCATTATCTTGACTCCCTTCTCTCTCCCCTTGTCCAGTCCCTTCCCACCTACATCCGTGATTCCTCTGACACCTTACGTCACATCAACAATTTCCAGTTCTCTGGCTCCAACCGCTTCCTCTTCACCATGGACGTCCAATCCTTCTGCACTTCCATCCCCCACCAGGATGGTCTGAGGGCCCTTAGCTTCTTCCTCGAACAGAGGCCTTAACAATCCCCATCCACCACTACTCTCCTCTGTCTGGCTGAACTTGTTCTCACACTGAACAATTTCTCCTTCAACTCCTCTCACTTCCTCCAAATAAAAGGTGTGGCTATGGGTACCTGCATGGGCCCCAGCTATGCCTGTCTCTTTATGTGGTATGTGGAACATTCCTTGTTCCAGTCCTACTCTGGCCCCCTTCCACAACTCTTTCTCCGGTACATCGATGATTACTTCGGTGCTGCTTCGTGCTCTCGTCGGGACTTGGAAAAATTTATTAATTTTGCTTCCAATCTCTACCCCTCCATCATTTTCACGTGGTCCATCTCTGACACTTCCCTTCCCTTCCTTGACCTCTCTGTCTCAATCTCTGGTGATAGACTGTCCACCAATATCTATTACAAGCCTACCGACTCCCACAAGTACCTCGACTACGGCTCCTCACACCCCGCTTCCTGTAAGGACTCCATCCCATTCTCTCAGTTCCTTCGACTCCGTCACATCTGTTCTGATGATGCTACCTTCAAAAACAGCTCCTCTGACATGTCCTCCTTCTTCCTTAACTGAGGTTTTCCACCCACGGTCGTTGACAGGGCCCTCAACCGTGTCCGGCCCATCTCCCGCGCATCCACCCTCACGCCTTCTCCTCCCTCCCAGAAACATGATAGGGTCCCCCTTGTCCTCACTTATCACCCCACCAGCCTCCGCATTCAAAGGATCATCCTCCGCCAATTCTGCCAACTCCAGCATGATGCCACCACCAAACACATCTTCCCTTCACCCCCCTGGCGGCATTCTGTAGGGATCGTTCCCTCCGGGACACCCTGGTCCACTCCTCCATCACGCCCTACTCCTCAACCCCCACCTATGGCACCTCCCCATGGCCACACAAAAGATGCAACACCCGCCCCTTCACTTCCTCTCTCCTCACCTTCCAAGGGCCCAAACACTCCTTTCAAGTGAAGCAGCATTTCACTTGCATTTCCCCCAACTTAGTCTACTGCATTCGTTGCTCCCAATGCGGTCTCCTCTACATTGGAGAGACCAAACGTAAACTGGGCGACCGCTTTGCAGAACACCTGCGGTCTGTCCACAAGAAAGACCCAAACCTCTCTGTCGCTTGCCATTTTAACACTCCACCCTGCTCTCTTGCCCACATGTCTGTCCTTGGCTTGCTGCATTGTTCCAGTGAAACCCAACGCAAACTGGAGGAACAACACCTTATCTTCCGACTAGGCACTTTACAGCTTTTCAGACTGAATATTGAATTCAACAACTTTAGATCTTGAACTCCCTCCTCCATCCCCACCCCCTTTCCATTTCTTCCCCCTTCCTTTTGTTTTTTCCAATAATTTATATAGATTTTTCTTTTCCCACCTGTTTCCATTAAATCGATACCTTTTATGCCCTGTTGGTCTTTCCACCCCACCCCCACTAGAGCTGTACCTTGGGTCTCCTGCCATCCATTCTTAATTAGCACATTTGTTTAGATAATATCACCACCTTCAACACCTTTTTGTTCTTTTATCTGTGACATCTTTTGATTATCTGCTCCTATCACTGCCTGCTTGTCCCTACAACCACACCACCCACCCCCCCACTTCTCTCCCCCCACCTTAAACCAGCTTATATTTCACCCCTCTCCTTAGATTCACTCAGTTCTGTTGAAGGGTCATGAGGACTCGAAACGTCAATTCTTTTCTTCTCCGCCGATGCTGCCACACCTGCTGAGTTTTTCCAGGTAATTCTGTTTCTGTTTTAAAAGATGTTGGCCCTGATTTTCCAGCCCCAAAAGAACACTGGGACATTTTCCAGTATTGAGGGTCACAGCGGAATCGGAAGTTCTGGAGAGCCAACTAACACTGGAATCTTGAACTTGCAGTTCACCAGAAATGGCTCTGTGAGAACCCCCGCTGATGGTCCCATTGAGACCTGTGTAATCTTGGACTGTTTGCCCAAGAGTGACCTAGTTTTTAATCCTGATTTTATTTTGCATTGTTCCTAACAGGTGTGGAACCTATTCAAATCAAGAAGGAGGGTCTTCACACTTTCCTCACCTCTGGTGTTACTAACCCTTGACCACCCTCCACCCCTGCCCCGACTGGCACCCTGCCTTAAGCGCCACCCCCAGCTCGCCCCTTCCCCCTGTCCCCCATCTCCTGAACCCCAGGCTTACCCACTCTCTGCTGGAACCCCTGGGTTCATTCTCCCCACCCCCATCCCTCCTTCCAGCCACACCTGCACCACTTACCTCTCCCCTCTCCTGCATCCCCATCTCAACCTCCCCCCTTCCATCTCCTGATCCCCTGACTTATCCACTCTCCACTAGAGATCCTGGGTCCACTCTTTCCCTCCACCCTGCCCCAGCATCACTTAGATCTCCCCTCAACTGCATTCCTGGCTCACCCCACATCCCAGCTCAGAGCCCCACTCTCATCCCCCCCTTCCACTCCCTCACTCATGGCTAGCTTACCAACCTCAACCCATGTACCCCCCACCCCGCATTTTCCCCCACCCACCATATCTCTCCCCCCACCCATCTCTTACATGCATATCTCTCCTTCCCCCATCATTCCCCCTCTCTCTCCCCCCACCCATCTCTCCCCCCATCCATTTCTCCCTATCTCTCACCCCCCACCCATCTTTCTCCCCATCACCCTCCTCATCTCTCCCCATCTCTCACCCTTTCTCCCCAACCCTCTCCCCCTCCCCCTCCCCTCCACCCTCTCACACCCCCATCTCTAACACCTCCTCCCCATCTCTCTCCCCTCCCTATCTCTCCCCTTCCCCATTCTCCTCCACACCCCCGTCTCTCACCCCTCTCTCCCCATCTCTTTCCCCTTTCTACCCTTTCTCACCCCTTTCTACCCTTTCTCACCCCTCCACCATCTCTCCCCACCATCTCTCCCCCTTTCCTCATCTCTCTGCCCACCCCCTTCTTCCCACCGCCCCCCCTCCCGTTGTCCCACAACCTCTTGCTCCCCTCACCCATCCCCTCTCCCACCCCCTGTTCCGCCCTTTCCTGCCCTCTGTTCCCCCCTCTCCTGCCCCCTCTTCCCCCTAATCTCTCCCTTCTCCACCATACCCAACCCTCATCTCTCCCCAATCCCTCCCCCCAACCCGCTCCCCCCTTCCCCACACATCAGCTCTCCCCCCTTTCCCACACATCATCTCTCTCCCCCATCTCTCTCTCCCCCATCTCTCTCTCCCCCATCTCTCTCTCCCCCATCTCTCTCTCCCCCATCTCTCTCTCCCCCATCTCTCTCTCCCCCATCTCTCTCTCCCCCATCTCTCTCTCCCCCATCTCTCTCTCCCCCATCTCTCTCTCCCCCATCTCTCTCTCCCCCATCTCTCTCCCCCCATCTCTCTCTCCCCCATCTCTCTCTCCCCCATCTCTCTCTCCCCCATCTCTCTCTCCCCCATCTCTCTCTCCCCATCTCTCTCTCCCCCATCTCTCTCTCCCCAATCTCTCTCTCCCCCATCTCTCTCTCCCCCATCTCTCTCTCCCCCATCTCTCTCTCCCCCATCTCTCTCTCCCCCATCTCTCTCTCCCCCATCTCTCTCTCCCCCATCTCTCTCTCCCCCATCTCTCTCTCCCCCATCTCTCTCTCCCCCATCTCTCTCTCCCCCATCTCTCTCTCCCCCATCTCTCTCTCCCCCATCTCTCTCTCCCCCATCTCTCTCTCCCCCATCTCTCTCTCCCCCATCTCTCTCTCCCCCATCTCTCTCTCCCCCATCTCTCTCTCCCCCATCTCTCTCTCCCCCATCTCTCTCTCCCCCATCTCTCTCTCCCCCATCTCTCTCTCCCCCATCTCTCTCTCCCCCATCTCTCTCTCCCCCATCTCTCTCCCAATCTCTATCTCCCCCCATCTCTCAGCTCTCTCTCCCCATCTCTCATATCTCCCCATCACTCTCCCCACCCATCTCTTTCTCCCCACCCATCTCTCTCTCTTCCCATAGCTCTGCCCCCTTCTCTCATTTCTCTCCCTCATCTCTCATTTCTCTTCCCCATCTCTCATTTCTCTTCCCCATCCCTCATCTCTCACCCCCCATCTCTTATCTCTCTCCCCATCTCTCATCTCTCTCTCCCCATCTCTCTCTCCCCATCTCTCTCTCCCCCATCTCTGATCTCTCTCCCCCATCTCTGATCTCTCTCCCCCATCTCTGATCTCTCTCCCCCATCTCTGATCTCTCTCCCCCATCTCTGATCTCTCTCCCCCATCTCTGATCTCTCTCCCCCATCTCTGATCTCTCTCCCCCATCTCTGATCTCTCTCCCCCATCTCTGATCTCTCTCCCCCATCTCTGATCTCTCTCCCCCATCTCTGATCTCTCTCCCCCATCTCGCTCTCTCCCCCCATCTCGCTCTCTCCCCCCATCTCGCTCTCTCCCCCCATCTCGCTCTCTCCCCCCATCTCGCTCTCTCCCCCCATCTCGCTCTCTCCCCCATCTCGCTCTTTACCCATCTCGCTCTCTACCCCATCTCGCTCTCTCCCCCATCTCTCTCTCCCCCATCTCTCTCTCCCCCATCTCTCTCTCCCCCATCTCTCACTCTCCCCCATCTCTCACTCTCCCTCATCTCTCACTCTCCCTCATCTCTCACTCTCCCCCATCTCTCACTCTCCCCCATCTCTCACTCTCCCCCATCTCTCACTCTCCCCCATCTCTCACTCTCCCCCATCTCTCACTCTCCCCCATCTCTCACTCTCCCCCATCTCTCACTCTCCCCCATCTCTCACTCTCCCCCATCTCTCTCTCCCCATCCCTCATTTCTCTCCCCATCCCTCATTTCTCTCCCCATCTCTCATCTTCCTCCCCCATTCCTCATATCTCTCTCCCCCATTCTCTGTCCCCCACATCTCTCATCTCTCTTCCCCCATCTCTCACCTCTCTTCCCCCATCTCTCACCTCTCTTCCCCCATCTCTCACCTCTCTTCCCCCATCTCTCACCTCTCTTCCCCCATCTCTCACCTCTCTTCCCCCATCTCTCACCTCTCTTCCCCCATCTCTCACCTCTCTCCCCCATCTCTCACCTCTCTCCCCCATCTCTCACCTCTCTCCCCCATCTCTCACCTCTCTCCCCCATCTCTCACCTCTCTCCCCCATTCCTCATCCCTCTCCCCATCCATCATCCCTCTCCCCATCCATCATCCCTCTCCCCATCCATCATCCCTCTCCCCATCCATCATCCCTCTCCCCCATCCATCATCCCTCTCCCCCATCCATCATCCCTCTCCCCCATCCATCATATCTCCCACCTGCATTCTCTCTCCCCCACATCTTTCTCTCCCCTTCTCTCTCATTAACCCCATCTCGCATTGTCTCCCCCCATCTCACGTTGTCTCCCCCCATCTCACGTTGTCTCCCCCCATCTCACGTTGTCTCCCCAATCTCTTGCCTGTCTCCCCCATCTCTTGCCTGTCTCCCCCCATCTCTTGCCTGTCTCACCCCATCTCTTGCCTGTCTCACCCCATCTCTTGCCTGTCTCACCCCATCTCTTGCCTGTCTCCCCCCATCTCTTGCCTGTCTCCCCCCATCTCTTGCCTGTCTCCCCCCATCTCTTGCCTGTCTCCCCCTTCTCTTGCCTGTCTCCCCCCTTCTCTTGCCTGTCTCCCCCCTTCTCTTGCCTGTCTCCCCCCTTCTCTTGCCTGTCTC